>NC_133325.1:612361028-612561028 GCF_042186555.1 Aquarana catesbeiana | reverse complement strand
TGTTCCTAGTATAGACATGAAATGTAATGTAAACACACAATGCAGGTGAATAATTTCTCTTTACCATCGGTGCTCTTAGAGTGATGTCTTGAAATGCATGAATGGTCAAAATTTTATGTGGTTGATTTACTACCTTAAGGTCCAAGATCACGGGACTCACCTTTAAATTACAGGCTCATGTAGGTCCTCGGGTTGCGGGAAACCATTGGTCTAGTCCTTACTACTACCCCACAAGCAGTACATCTGCTACCCACCGGCTCTATTTTATTCCCCCTTTTTCTGTGCTTCCCCTCTCCCACCCCCCTTTTTTTTCCCTTTTCTTTTTAGGTGATATAGAACTCCTATTGTCACCTCCAGTATTTACCCCTATACACAGCATATGACCTTCATACGATCACACGAGCAGTCCCAACTCCTCTCTCTATTTCTGTTCTCACACCTTTTCTCACCCCCCTTTTTTTCATCTCTCTCTCTCTCTTTCTCCCCCTCTCTCTCTCTCCCCTTCTTTCTTTTTTAATTTTCACTCCCATTTGTTTGAGACTTCCTGTGCATCTCTGCTCCCCCTTCAATTGACCCCCCACTGGGGTTGGGTGTTCCTCACATACATTAACTCGCCAAGCCTTACTAGGCTTACATCTTAGTAAACCATGGAAAAGAACCCAAAAAAACAACTCTTTCATTAAAATGCCTTTACCTTAACGTGAGAGGGTTAAACATCCCAGAAAAAAGATCGCAGGTCTTGTCTGCACTCTCCAAACATAAAGCTCACTTTATCTTTCTCCAAGAGACCCACTTTAGATCGGACTCTATACCCAAACTTGCCAATCACCTGTACCAGACAGCGATTCATTCCACTAACGCTGCTGCTAAAACTAAGGGAGTATCCATTTTAATCTCAAAACGTGCACAATTCATCATGAAAGATTCCCTCATAGACCCAGAGGGTAGATTTGTCTTCATAAAGGGCCAATTCACCTCCAAACCAGTAACACTGGCCAACATATATTGTCCAAATGAACATCAAGTCTCATTTATGAGAAGGGTAGTTAATTTACTATCTACCTTCACAGAGGGAATGCTCATTCTGGGAGGGGACTTTAATGTGCCACTGAACCCCGACATAGACACCTCATCAGGTACATCTACTTTGACATACCGGGCCTTACGCCAAATCAAATTGCAACTACAGAATCTAACTTTACACGATACATGGCACACTCTGTTCCCAACAGGAAGAGACTACACGTTCTATTCTGCACCGTTCCAAACATTTTCCAGAATCGATTATTTTTTTCTTTCCCAAAGAGATTTAACCCACCTTACTCAAGCAACAATAGAGCCAATGTTTTTATCGGATCATCACCCAATCTCGTGTAATTTGACCTTTCTAGGAACAGAGTACAGAACTAAAACTTGGAGACTAAATCCTTCTTTAGTGAAGGACCCAGACAATCTTTCCAGACTTAAATCACAAATTCAGCTATACTTCACCGAAAACGACACACTGGATATCTCCCCAATCTTACTATGGGAGGCTCACAAGTGTGTGATCCGAGGAGAATTATTGGCTCTAGTGGCAGCAGCTAAAAGACAACACCAGGAAATGGTCAAGAATTTAATAGACAAAATCCATAGACTGGAAACTCTCCACAAACACTCGCAGTCACAAAAATCTTTGCAAGATCTATTACACACACGCTCCCTTCTGCTGGAAGAATTTGGAAAGCGTACAAAACGCCAATATGTACTCCGACAGAAGGTATTCTATGAGCACGGCATTAAAAGTGGTAAACTTCTGGCAAGGGCAGTGCAAGCGTCTAGAACCTCTCTCACAATTCACCACATACGCGATCATCATGGAACACTACACGTGACTAACAAGGGCATAGCTAAAAACTTTGAGAGGTACCATTCTAAGCTTTATAACATAGCTTCAGAAGATGCAAACCCATTGTCCCCGGAATCAAGAAAGGAGGCAATTACAGATTTTTTAACCCAGTACGGCACACAAACAATCACGAAACAGCAGGCTGAGGAGATGGAGGGCCCCCTTACTGAACAGGAGTTACAGACCGCCGTGAAACAAATGAGACCTGGTAAGAGCCCAGGCCCTGATGGGCTCCCATTACAATACTATAAATGTTTCATGGAGGTCTTGTCTCCTAGGATGACTGCGACTTTTAATGCCCTATCGACACCTAAAATTCCTACAGGCCATATGTTAGATGCACATATAGCAGTCCTCCCTAAGGAAGGTAAAGATGTCGCACAAGTATCGAATTACAGACCCATCTCTCTACTTAATGTAGACATAAAACTATACGCAAAGATTCTGGCCAACAGACTGCTACCCCTACTTCCCAACCTCATATCCCTAGACCAGGTAGGTTTTTTTCCGGGTAGAGAGGCTAGGGACAATACTATCTGAGCATTAAACATCCACCATTGGCTGACATCATCCAAAACCCTGGGGTTTTTGTTGTCATTGGATGCGGAGAAGGCGTTCGACAGAGTGGCCTGGGACTACATGCGTGAGGTTCTGAAAACAACGGGACTTCAATCGTGCATGTTGACTCATATCATGGCATTATATTCTAACCCTACCGTGTGTGTACGGGTAAATGGCCACCTATCGGACGCATTGACCACTGGCAACGGCACCCGCCAGGGTTGCCCCTTGTCCCCCCTGATATATGTCCTCACCCTGGAACCTTTCCTAAACAAACAGATTGAACATCAACATCACAGGAGTCTAGATAGGGGACAGGGAATTTAAAGTTGCCGTCTACGCAGATGACATTCTGTTAACACTGAGATCACCTCCTACTACCCTACCAAACTTGTTGAAAGATATGGAATATTTTGGAACCCTATCAAATTTTAAAGTCAATTATGCAAAATCTCATGCATTAAATATCTCGCTTACACCACGGGACATAGACAGTTGTCAACATTCTTTTCCATTTCAGTGGAAGAGCGATGCAATCACATACCTGGGTATCCAGATCACTACCAAATTGTCCGACTTATAGAAACATAATTTTCATGTAATTCTGAACAAAACAAGATTAGACCTAAAAGACTGGGCAGGTTTAAATGTCTCATGGTTTGGCCACTCAGCCTTGCTGAAAATGACTTTTCTCCCATGCTTTTTATATTTGATGCAGACCATTCCAATCCATCTTCCGACAGCTTTTTTTACGACGTATAGGCAGGCATGCTCACAATTTATCTGGAAAGACTCCCCACCACGTATCAAATACACTCGGTTGACTCGCACAAAAATAAAGTGAGGGAAAGGTTTGCCTGACCTTTATAAATACTACTTAGCTTGCCATCTCACCAGAATCACTGACTGGAATATTCATCGCGATAAAAAGTTATGGGTATACATTGAAAACACTTTTTCACGATTCCCACTTCAAGACCTCCCCTGGCTCTTGCCTGGACACTGGCCAATGGAGTCCTTGACACACCCACTCATTCACCCATCTTTGGTGGCCTTCACACGGGCAGCTAAATCTACAGCCCTTTCCTCTGCTCCAGGGCCCCTAACCACGTTAAAAGGGAATTCTGACTTCCCACCAGGAAATGTAGACACATTTCTAAATTGCGAATGGCCCTACAAAGACACGAGGGCACAAAAATTCTTCTCGAGAGGCGCCCCTCGCTGTTATGACAATCTGGTAGACATTTCACTAACCAAATCCTTCCCCTTCTGGACCTACAGGCATATACGGAACTTCCTGGCTACACAGCCTACACCAACAACGTGGACAAGACAGCTTACGCCATTCGAATCCCTCTGCACAAAGAAAACACCACAAAGGCATTTGATATCCTTTAGCTATACATTGCTGCTAGAAGAGCCTAACACGACTAGCAACTCATGGGATAGAGAATTACATATCTCCCTATCCGATGAGGAATGAGAAACCATACACGAAGACACACATAAAGGCTCAATGAATGTAGCCATTGAGGAAAATTGCTACAAAATCAAAACACGGTGGTATAGAACCCCCTCTCTCCTCCATAAATTCTCACCCTCTATACCCAACACATGTTGGAGGTGTGGCAGGGCAGAAGGCACTATGCTCCACATTTGGTGGAACTGCAATGCTATCCAACCTTTCTGGAATAAGGTACATGATATCATCGCAAAGGTCACCACATATACCTTAAACTATACACCAGCACAATATTTATTACATCACACGACAATGTCTAAAAGGGATTACTACAAATCACTAGCTATGCATATGGGGAATGCAGCGAGACTCTGTGTTCCGATACATTGGTGATCTAGTACCCCTCCAACTGTTAAGGAATGGTTTGCCAGACGCTCCAAGATAGAAGAGATGGAGGAACTGATATATATTTCACAGGAGCGGATACAAAAATTTACAAACATATGGGCATGCTGGACCCACTTTAAGATGACAGAATACTTTCAAATTGCCAATTCCTAGATAATGAACCGACTAGTGTATTATGTATACAGCTCACACTCAATTAACTATTGGGGGGTGGGGTGGGAGAAGGGGGAGCAGAAATGACAGGACGTGTTATTATTTTCAGCCCACTAACCCATAAAACCCATACTACGCCCTCCCCCTTTTTTTCCTGTGCCCCCCCCTTCTCCTGTCTCTTTCCCCCAATTTTTTTTTTCTCTTCCTTTCCTTTCTCTTTCCCCGTCCCTCTCATTTCTCTCTCTCTCCCCCCTCTTTTTCTTTCAGCCTTCATTTGTTCCCTTTTTCCTCCTTTCTCGTTTGTGAAATCGGATTTCTGATAATAATAAAGTTCCAGATACAGCAGGGTTGTTGACTATATATATATATATATATATATATATATATATATATATATATATATATATATATATATATATATATATGCTTAGGTTTATAACAAAGGTGCTAAATGGAGAATAAGTTTATATGATTCCCTGATTGTTTTGCATCCGGTTTTCTTTCTGGTACATAACGTGACATTAACAATATTTGTAACTCACAAAACCTTTTGTATGAGGTTCCTGCTGTTTGAATTGTTAAGCCCCATACACACGATAGGACTTTGTACAAACTTTCCCTTGGATTTTTGTACAGAGGGCGTTGGCTAGAAGTCTGTCTTGCATACAGACGACAGGACTTTTCCAGCCAACTTTCACCAAATCACATGGTTTTTCAACTCTTTACCACCACCCTTTGGTCAATTTCTGTATTGTCATCTGATATTGTGTCAATCTCGCCACTTTTACTGGTGAGATTGACACCTTGTGAGCTGGGTTCACACTGGTGCGGGATCCAACTTGGATCCCCGCCAATGCCAGGCACTTTGTTTGGTATGAATCTTGAGGGGGAACTCCACGCCAAATTTTAAAATAAAAAACCGGCATGGTTTCCCCTCCAGGGGTATACCAGGCCCTTAGGTCTGGTATGGACTTTAAGGGGAACCCCTACACCAAAAAAAACGGCGTGGGGGTCCCCCCAAATCCATACCAGACCCCTATCCGAGCATGCAGCCCAGCCGGTCAGGAAAGGGGGTGGGGACGAGTGAGCGCCCCCCCTCCTGAGCCGTACCAGGCCGCATGCCCTCAACATTGTCCCCATGTTGATGAGGACAAGGGCCTCTTCCCGACAACCCTGGCCGTTGGTTGTCGGGGTCTGCGGGCGGGGGGCTTATCGGAATGCGGGAGACCCCTTTAATAAGGGGGCCCCCAGATCCCGCCCCCCCCACCCTATGTGAATGTGTATGGGGTACAGCGTACCCCTACCCATTCACCTAGGAAAAAAGTGTCAATTAAAAAAAACACACTACACAGGTTTTAAAATTAATTTATTAGGCAGCTCCGGGGTCTTCTTCCATCTTCGGGGGTCTTCTTCCGACTTCGGGGGTCTCTCCGGCATCTTCTCCCTCTCTCCGGTGTCGTCTCTGCGCTCTCTGGTTCTTCTCCGGTGCCTTCTTCTTTCTGCCGGGCTCCTCTGCTATCTTCTGCTCTTTTGCCACTCTTTTGCTAGCAGAGGAGCCCGGACATCTGGATCGTCTTCTTCCCTCTTCACTTCCAGAGATGTTGACATGACGCTCTCTCCGGCTGTAATGCTGTCTGTGCGCTCTGCTATGACTTATGTAGGCGGTGACTCCGCCCCCCATAGGATGACATGACCACGCCCCTTATGACCTCACAGTCCCAGCATGCCCTGGGACTGTGATGTCATAGGGGGCGGAGTCACCACCTATATAAGTCATAGCAGAGCGCACAGACAGCATTACAGCCGGAGAGAGCGTTGTGTCAACATCTCTGGAAGAGAAGAGGGAAGAAGACGATCCAGATGTCCGGGCTCCTCTGCTAGCAAAAGAGTGGCAAAAGAGCAGAAGATAGCAGAGGAGCCCGGCAGAAAGAAGAAGGCACCGGAGAAGAACCAGAGAGCACGGAGATGACACCGGAGAGAGGGAGAAGATGCCGGAGAGACCCCTGAAGTCGGAAGAAGACCCCAGAAGATGGAAGAAGACCCTGGAGCTGCCTAATAAATTAATTTTAAAACCTGTGTAGTGTGTATTTTTTAATTGACACTTTTTTCCTAGGTGAATGGGTAGGGGTACGCTGTACCCCATACTCGTTCACATAGGGTGGGGGGCCGGGATCTGGGGACCCCCTTATTAAAGGGGGCTCCTGGATTCCGATAAGCCCCTCGCCCGCAGACCCCGACAACCAACGGCCCTTGTCCTCATCAACATGGGGACAAGGTGCTTTGGGGTGGGGGGGCCGCAGGGCGCCCCCTCCCCCAAAGCACCCACCCCCCATGTTGAGGGCATGCGGCCTGGTGCGGCTCGGGGGGGCACTTGCTCGTCCCCTGACTGGCCAGGTTGCGTGCTCGGATAGGGGTCTGGTATGGATTTGGGGGGACCCCCATGCCTTTTTTTGGCGTAGGGGGTTCCCCTTAAAATCCATACCAGACCTAAGGGCCTGGTATTCCCCCAGAGGGGAATTCCCTCTCGTGCTCGCCGCAGCAGGAAAATGTGTTTTTCCTATTGCAGCAAGCGGGAGATGTACAGTACCCTGTCGCCAAGAACCAGCACAATGGGTTCATGCTGGAAACATTCTCGCAGCTGCGTACTGTAGTTTGTACAAAAGTCTGATGCTTTTGTGTACACATGATCGAACTTTGCTCCATCGGACTTTTGTTGCCGGAAAGTTTGTCCATTCGCACAGCTAACAAAAGTCCGATGGAAACAGAAAAAGTTTGTCCGATGGAGCGTACACACGGTCGGATGTTGCTCCAAAACAGCTAATTTGCATGTTTGTTGTCAAAAAGTCAGATCGTGTGTACGGGCCTTAACATTTATCTGTTTTGAACTTCAATAAAAATTTATGGGAAAAAAAAACAAAAACTTCAGTTTAGTTAGTAAAATGCATTTCACGGCTTTTTGCCCACGTTTATTTAAATGTAAAGTTAAAAAATTCATACAAGGTTACCTTCGCACTTCGTCTGCAGCATCATGACAAAACAGGAATTTCCCAGCCTCCTGGCTTCTCATAAATTAATTGTTAACAGCACCACAAATGCACAAATTGTTGAGTTCAAAAATGGGCAACAAATGCATGGTAACAAATGTACAAACTGCAACTCACCAAAATGCCCTATGAGCTACTTTGCTGCACTTGACCTATGTAGGGCAGCCCATTGAAATCAATGGGCTGCTCTAAGCATGTCATGGGAAAAATGCACCAAAAAATGTGCGCTCCCACTACTTTGTGTGAAAAGGGCCTTAAAGTGAAATTGCTCTGCGTTTAGCCCCCCCGTCTGAGCATCTGGACTTATCTAGCAGGAAACCTATTTTTTTATTCTTGCATACAAGACAAAGGAGTGTTTAGGCCTAGGACTTATTTCTTTCCTAAGGTAGCACCCTTCCTGCATTCCCAACCTCTGCCTCATACTTTAGTCCTGGTTGACATTTGAATAGAAGGAAGGGAAACCTACCAAATTTATTGAACATAAAAAAAGCATTTCTCCAACCTGATGTTTATTTCTTGTAAACCTAGATACAAGAAGTGACATTAATTTTATTTAACTTATATATAAAACCATAAAATATGCAAAATATATATGTGAGACAGGCATCTGATTTCAACATTTTATATTAACCACTTCAACACCAGGCCAATTCTGACATTTCTTACATACAGTGCTCAGCATAAATGAGTACAACCCTTTTGAAAAGTAAGATTTTAATCAATATCTCAATGAACAATTTCCAAAATTTTAACAAAACAGAGTTTTATAGAACATTTCTTTAGCTCCATTACATGAAAGTAAGGTTAATAATATAACTTAGATTACAAAATCTTCAGTTTTACTCAAATTTGTTAATGCAAAAATGAATACACCCCACAACAAAAACTACTACATCTACTACATCTAGTATTTTGTATGACCTCCATGATTTGTAAGAATGGCACCAAGTCTTCTAGGCATGGAATAAACAAGTTGGCACCATATTTCAGGAACAACCTCTTTTAGAGCCTGAATGCTGGAAGAAGAGTGATGCTCATCTCTTCTCCTCAAAATCCCCAATATGTGTTCGATTGGGTTCAAAACAGAAGACATACTTTCACCCTCTTCTTCTATAGAAATGCAACAGTGGATGTATGTTTTGGATCATTGCCATGTTGGAAAAGTGCACGATGACCAAGGGCACGGAGTGATGGTGGCATCTTCTCTTTCAATATGGAGCTATACATGTGCAAATTCATGATACCATCAATGAAATGCAGATCCCTCAACACCAGCAGCAGTCACGCAGCCCCAGAGAATGACTCTGCCACCACTGTATTTCACTGTAGGCACCATGCATTTTTCTTTGTATTCCTCACCTTTGCAACGCCATACAGTTTTGAAGTCATCAGTTCCAAAAACATTTATGTTGGTCTCTTCACTCCAGAGTACAGAGCTCCAGTAGTCTTCTTTTTTTTAGCATGAGCCCTTGCAAATTTTAGGCGGACTTTTTTGCGCATTAGGAGAGGCTTCATTCGTGGATGACACCCATTCCTCTGCAGTGTATGCCGTATTGTGTCACGGGAAACACAATCACCCCAGTTTGTCTTTCTACTTCTTTAGCTAACTGCAGTGAACTTGCATGGTGATTTTCTTCAACCCTTCTTATCAAAAGACACTCCTGTCAAGACCTGGATGTCTCTGTGAGATGTTGCAGTTCCATCTTTGTTAAATTTTGGTATCACTTCTGTTACAGTATTCTCACTGATAAGTAAAGCTTTTGCTTTGTAGCCTTCACCTTTCTTGTGTGAAGAAATTATTTGTGAGATTTTTCTTCCATATGGTGCCATTGCTGACAACATGAAAAGGGAAGGGGTCTTCTTTGTTAAGTAATGCCCTTTTATAATCAACTGTCTGCTGGACACCTGTTTAATGAATAATTAGACTCACCTTTAGTTAAATTCTTGTTAATTAGGATTTTGTTGTCTAAAATTTAACTTTGCTCTTAAGACTTTCATTGGGGTGTATTCATTTTTGCAACAATGATTTTGAATTAATTTGTTAGGAAAAACATTTTTTGTGTGTCCAAATTAACAAATTTTGGTTGCAATCAATGGCCCGCATTTGTGGGAGTATTTTGTAGTATAGTGTCCCATAGAAAATGTTGATTCAGAAAGGAAAATAAAGGTTTTCTGACAAATCTGTGGGGTGTACTCATATATGCTCATTTAACACTGTATATGTAAACATATATTCTTTTTGCTATAAAATTACTTATAACCCCCAAACATTAAATATATGTTTTGTTTAGCATAGGCCCTAGAGAATAAAATGTTGGGTGTTGCAATTTTTTTATGTCACATGGTATTTTCGCATCAATTTTTCGGCACAATTATTTGGAAAACACTATATAAGACCTAATTCTATGGTACACATAAAAGATGATGTTATGCTGAGTAAATAGATACCCAACATGTCACGCTTTAAATTGGTGTACACCCATGGAAAGGCAAAACTACGGTACCTAAAAATCTCCATACGTGACGCTTTAAATGCCTTTCCAGGTTATCAGTTTCGAGTTACACAGGAGGTCCAGAGCTAAAATGATTGCTGTAGCTCTGACATTTGTGACGATACCTCGCTTGTGTAGTGTGATGACCGTTTACATATGTGTGTGGGACTTACATTTGCATTTGCATTTGAGCATGAGAACACAAGGGATGGGGTGCTTTCAATTTTTTTTATTATCATTATTTATTTATTTTATATAAAACTTTTTCAAACTGTCTCTCTTTTTCTTTTAATCAACTTTATTGCTATAACAAGGGATGAACAACATCCCTTATGATAGCATGGGCCATGACAGATCCTTTTAAAGGTCTAATAAACCCCAGATCTCTTCTCTGTCTTCTAATGTAGCCAACCAGAAGCAGATCGTTTTGAGTGGCTGGTTCCCTGTCACTTCTGGTTTCTGGGGTCACAGAGAGGCAGGAACAATGTCAGTTCTTCTTTCTCTCTCTCTGTGTAATGCAGCCGATGCTGCTGGCTGGAGCGACCCCTGAGATACCCCCCTTTAAAACCATACCCAACTCAAGGGCTCTTACATGTATTTGGACTGTACACAATTATTTTTTTATTCTTGCTGTAGGATATGCTACAAAGTCACATCAAAAGGAGGATACTTTCCCTACTATACAGTACAGTGTACTTTTTTTTGTATTGGTCTGTGTCCTGTATGGCTATGCCCAGCTCCTCGTTATCATTTTGACCATCCCTTGCCTATTAGGCTTGAAAATTCTCAGAATGAATTTTCAAGATTGCGCCCTCTATAGACTTTAATGGGGTTTAAGTTTAGAATCTTTATACCTCACACAGGATGGGGCTATAGTTGTAAATCTAACCCCCCCAGAAAAAAAAAGTATATTATTAACTAACTAAAAGAAACATTTCAAATTGTCATTTTGGCATGTAATATGTCATTTTTGTATAGTTGTTATGAATATAACATATAAACTCTGAATACTTCTACTACACTGCTTAACCTCCCTGGCGGTATTCCCAAGTCTGGCTCGGGGTGGAATTTCAGTACCAAAAGTGGTAACCCCGAGCCAGACTCGGGATCACATCGCAGGATCCAGGAAGAGCTTACTTACCTTGTCCCCTGGATCCTGTGATGTCTCCCCACAGTATGAGTGGCTCGTCCTCTGCTCGATTCATCATGGAGCCGGGCTCCGTTCCCTGTGAGCGTTGTGACGCAGTGGGGCAGAGAACGGCGCCAAATTCAAAAAGTGATACACACACACTACATACAGTATAATGTAATGTTACAGATTACATTACTGTATGCATTTATTTCACATCCCTTTTGTTCCTAGTGGTTTGTCCAGTGCCCTGCATGCAGTTTTATATTATAAAAACATTTTTTTCTGCCTGGAAACTGGAGATTGTCCATAGCAACCAAAACGGTCCCTTTACATCAAAAGTGGTTTTAGACCACCTAGAAAACAGCGATAATAAATTAGAATCACTCGCAGAATTGAGCAATAGTGATTTGTGGGGGATCCGTCATCAAACACTGAAAAGTAATGACAGCGACAATTCTGCAACTGAGCAAATTTCAGTGTTTTTGATTTGATTACATTATTGAATAATTTTTATTATTATTATATTATTATTTGGTATAATTATTTATAGTTATTTGTTATATTATAATTTATGATTTCATTTTTCAAACTTTATCATACCCGGGATGTCTACTAGACTCTGGTTTGGACAGATTTAAGTGAATTATTCCTAAGAATTACAGGCCTACAATATAAAACGCCAAATTTCCATGCAAAATAATGGTACCGCTTTCAGCACCTAAAATCTGAAATAATCATACCGCCAGGGTGGTTAATAACCAACAGGATTAAACTGAACAACTGTTTTCATGTATCTTGTCTTTTTATCTAAATTAATTTCCTTGGAAAGATATCATGGGAAATAACACCGTACTGTAGCTTGATGTCATTACAAACTAATAAATTGTAACATAAATGACCTAATTAAAGGACTGCTATTGTTTTTTTTCAGTAAATGAGATACATATAATATACCTTATTCTCAATAGGTAATATTTCATTATAATGCCCCTTTAACCATTTTGGCAGCCAGATCAGGTAATTATAGCAGCAGTTGAATTACCCATGTGAAGCTAGCTTAAACCAATTGGTGCACTATATTAAGCTGATTAATATTCATGCTTTAGAAATATTTAGCTCATTTATTATAAAGCTCTAAAATACCTAGAGAACGTGGGACTATGCTTTAAATTTCCCATCAACTGGGAAAAGGAATACAATGTTAATGATTAAACATGTAATTAAAGTGTAGCATGACAACACTTTTCAGCTGAGTCTACATGGTGAAATAGCTAATTCCATTACCTAGTTAGTTGATTAATGCTCAAAGGATGGGAAAGTCATGGGAGGTTATGGTAATGGATACCATCCTAACCTCATTTATTATACTGAGAATTGTTTTGCAATTCACATAATCACCCGCAATAATGACACACTTAAAATTATGGAGACCATAGGGATAAGGTAATACATAGCTGCATGATTCAAAATAAAGCTACTATTTAGTTATTTTTTATTCATTTTATATAACTATATATTGTGGCAAAGTCTAGGCTAAGACAATGTGGTAGATGTGGTAGATGAGGGATATTTATCACCCAGAATATGTTAGCGACAATTGTAGGCTTCAAGGAAACCTTGTCAGGATACCAAACTCATTATAGAAGAGCTGGGAAGCCTCACAGGAGGTGACTGTTCCAAGGTATTCAAAATCTTTGTGGATGGTAAACTGACAGACTGTTTCTTGTTCGAGAGCATTTGGAGGATTCACCCACCAGACTATGAGTTGTTTAGGTTGACTAAAATCTTATGAACTCTTGCCTATGTGCTGAAAAAAACATGATTTTTTATTTATTTTTTGATGAAGTGAAGCTGTTTTTTGCTATGAACATAAACATGGGACCAGTAATCCTGTAAAGAGCCTGTATTACTATCTGAGCAATCCTCTTTATATATAGTAATCCAAACTTCAGTGCTTTATTTCATCCAAAATGGAAGTGGTAACAGGACATCAGCTTTAAGCAACCTTGCTCTTTGTCAAGATAATTAAATCTGAATCACACAATACATATATAGAAACAGACAGGAAGTATCATCAAGAACATATATGAGAATCAATTACTCCATCTTAAAGAAAAAGGATACTGATCATACATTGATGGAGCAACAACATTCAATCCAAAATATAGGGAATATCTGAAAATAAGTATAAATGCTATCATAAACAATAATACAAAACACCCATTTTACATCACTATCCATCATACTCAAATATTAGAATAAATCATACTCATGATTAAGTATTCTTGGTCTATCACCTGGAATTTTAACTGCCTGGGCCCATTACTTGGTTTTGGAGAGGAATTTAAAGCAAAGTCTGATTATACAGTAACGCTCTGTTAATTCAAAATTCAATCACCACCATTTTTTGTAAATTGCTGAAGGTGCATAACCATGCAACTAACACCTAGGTCACTCAGGTATATATAGTCAATGTAAAATTAATAGATAGCTATATAATACAGGTAGTTTGATTTTCTGATGACGTATACCCAAGAAGAAACTGGTTTAAAACATCAGGCTTTTTCCTATCACCTGATTCATGACTCATCTCATTCACTTTGAAAAAAAATACATCCTTTACTCCAGGGGGTAGGCAACCTCGACCCTCCAGCTGTTTTGAAACTACAAGTCCCATGAGACATTGCAGGACCCTGACAGTCACAGGCATGACTCCTAGAGGCAGTGGCATGATGGGATTTGTAGTTTTGCCACAGATGGAGTACCAAGGTTGCCTACTCCTGCTCTACTCCATAAGTTAATCAACCCCAGTTTGTATGCATATCAGTTTTGTTAAATTTGTTTGTTATATTTTCCCTTCCCCAAAATTTTAGCAAAATGCTTTAGTGGGAGATTAAAATACATTTCAGATAATTTTGTCACTCAACCCTATTCTAATCTTGGGTGGTGTCTGTGTTGTGCCCAGTATGGGATACTTCCTGAGGTGAGTGACTCCATTATGGGTCTTAGCATCTGGCTGGAAGCCCACAAGTGCCTAATTGGGGCCCATGCCAAAGTGGGTGTGATGCTGGAAAAAACAAATATTTTGGAAAAAAGGAATGTTTGCGCTAACCTCCAAGATACCACCTAAAGTGAAGTGTATAGATGTACAGGTAGTGTGACTACGTGTACAGATTATGTGATTAAATGCAGCACCTCTATAGGTTAAATACTTAAAACCTAAAACAAATTAGAAAAGAAGAAAAAAGTGCGCAAATTATCCACTAAGAACCAAAAATAGTGATGCAGAGCAAAAAAAACTTCAACATAACATATGACAAATAATCAATAAATATGTGTATCACAGCACACAAAAAGAGTCCATGTAATGTCTAAAAATAAAATAAAAATAAAATAAAACAAAAGTCCTTAAATCAATCTCCAGGAAACAGGGCACATATTCTTCAATCCAACCCTCTGAAATGCAGTGCAAGATGTAAAAATACAAGCTGCTTACCAGATAAGTCGGATCTCAAATGATAGAGATCAAAGCCGCCTATGCATAAGCCTGCCGGCTTGCGATGATCAAACGACAGGGAGATGTCCACCTGTTACCAAGGAACCAGTGGAAGAAAACTTCATTCCCAGGATACTCTTTATGAGAGCAAGGATCTGGAAAGTCTCATGTAAAGAGGAACAAAAGAGGGCTTCATGGTGCAGTATATTCCAACAGAAGTGTTTATTCCAAACAGATCATACAAATATAAAATCCATAAAACCAGAACAGGTAAGAAAAGTTGTTTGAACTAGCCGCGGTGTATACCAATCAGCTGTTCAGTGTGATGATGCTTAAATACCATTCAGGCAGGGGAGACACCGGAAGTCAGCATTTAGCCTAATACAATCCATGTCACCAATGTAATCATTAAAAAAGATCAAATTTTATATAATATAAATATTGGAATCCATTCCTAGAACCAATAGCATAGTATATACATGTATATAAACAATAAACACAAAAATAGAAATATATAAATATATACATGTTTCTCCACCTGTTCACCAAAGTTTTAGTAAAGAGATATATAATCAACCTATAACAATCAATATTAAAACCATTTGAAAAAATTATTATTTTTCTTATGCTTTAAAACCCACCAATAAAAATATACTAATGCCGTGTACACATGAGTAGACTTTTCAACCGAACTGGTCCAACAGACTATCCAACGGACTTTCGACGGACTTCCAACGGACTTTTCAAATGAACGGACTTGTCTACACACAATCACACCAAAGTCCAACGGATTCGTATGTGATGATGTACGACCAGACTAAAATAAGGAAGTTCATAGCCAGTAGCTGCCCTAGTGTAGTTTTTTGTCCGTCGGACTAGCATACAGACGAGCTGACTTTTCGATAGGAACTGGGTCCGGTGGCGTTCCGACGTAAAGATTTGAAACATGTTCCAAATCTAAAGTCGGTTAGATTTTCAACCGAAAAAGTCCGCTGCAGGTCTGATGATGCCCGCACATGGTCGAATTGTCCGCCGGACTCGGTCAGTCAGGCCAGTCCAGTCGAAAAGTCCGCTCGTGTGTCGATAGGTACACTTTTGACACATTTTTGGGACGATTGACAATTATACAGCGATCAGTGCTATAAAAATGCAATGATTACTTTGTAAATGTCAATGGCAGGGAAGGAGTTAACACTAGGGGGCAATCAAGGGGTTAACTGTGTTCCCTAGTTTATGTTCTAACTTTAGAGGGAGGGGACTGACTATAGGAGATGACATATTGTGGTTCCTAGCTATTAGGAACTCACAATCTGCCTCTCCTCTCCCCACAGAACAGGGAATTGTGTGTTTACACACACACACACGTCCCTGTTCTGCATCTTGTGCCCGCGAGCATCAGCACCCCACGGTGCAGCGGGCGCACGCGCACGCCTGCTATCCTGCTTAAAGGAGCCGACGTACGGCTATGATGGCTCGCAGGATCGTGCCAACCTGCCGCAGTATAATGATGATGGCTGGTTGGCAACTGGTTGATTGAACAACCTGGAGTCAGACGCTAATTGGCTACCATGCATTGCTGCACCAGATTTTGCACTCTCCAGTTTTAGTAAATTATCCCCAATAAGGGCCCTTTATCACTGAATGCAGTTGAATACAATTGGCTGCTGTTGGTTGCATTTTGAACTGCACTCCAACTGCACAGAGAGACAAAAATCAAGGTAATCCTGTGGAAATAGTTCACATCATTGCAGGGCAGTTCAGTGTAGTTGAAAAAAGTAGAGCATGCTACATTTTTCTGCACTGCAAATGCAGGGAATGCACTACAATCGCGCTACAAATACACTTCAAATGTACTGCACTGCATCACTTTAAGATAAGAAAGCCAAGCCCAAAAAACGTATAGCAAAATGCACTGCAAATGCAGTACTAAACGCAGCACAAAACACATGTAAAATGGATTCAAGCGTGCATCAATCTTATGTCAAGCAATCACGCTTCAAACATGCTTCAAATACATGTAAACATGCAGTACGTCTTGTAAATATTCACTTCAATTATCTATTCATTAGCAGATGAAATAAGTAAACAGGAATTTATTTTTCACATGATTTAATAACTGAAGTGAATATTCACACAATTGATTGTGTGAAAATTATTAAATCCGCTAGTAACACACTTATGTTATCCATTTAAAGAATAAATACCATTTGACATTTTTTGTGAACTTACCTGTATATTTCTCTCTCTAAAGTGTGCTCCAAAGGTGTGCCTGGACTGATAAGCTGAAATCCCTGCCTTATTCCTTTGCCATTTGACCCCAATCTTTCCCAATACAGATATAGCTAACCAATATAGATAACCAGCTAAATATTAATAATCATATCATTGAGAGTTGAAAAGCCTGTGTTTATGTCTTATCTCTAAAACATATATGTATTTGACATAGCAAGATTTGCTCATTACATACACAAGCTCTGCTTCTGTCTTAGAATTGTTGCACAAGAAATGTGCTTAACTGCTTTATAAATGCTAATATAATTCTATTGGTCAGATCCAACCTGAATGAGTAGAAATTTTCTGGGAGGAAACATTTAATGGCAATACTTATGTGGTAAAAATGCTGGCTGTCTGGTTATCATGTTGAGATTCCAAGTTTTTATAGGATACAGGAGTGTGCAGGAATACTACCGTAATTGCATTGCAACTTCTACATACTTCCTGGATCTCTAACATTTGCAATACAATAACATTTATGTTTGCTTAGAGAATATATTTGAAGATAATTGCAGCAGAGTAAAATTTTAAAATAACATAATACAGTACATGTAAGCAGGCATTATTGCTTAAATTTTTATTGCACTTTTGCAGCCAAATTGGTATTATACCTTTATATTTGCACATGTCCCTATTCAAAAAGCTAAATTAAAATAAATCAAAAAATAAAAATTGTAGATTACCTCTAGACCCTCCAGCAAGGAAAAATCCTAGGTTGTTCTTTTTGTTCATGAGGGGGCCGGGCAGCTGTGGTTGCCATAAATAACCATGTCTGTACTGTGTAAATTTGAACACTGTCTGTTCTAACAAAGGGTTAAATATGTAGAGGCTGGGCTTTTTGCATTCTATGTTAATGAGGCCATGATATTTCCATCTGAGGACTCCTCTCCTCTCTGACCAGACTACCCCCAAACACCTCACCCTGCAAGGTGAGAACCCCTGAGTACTAGCGATGTTTTTTTAGCTCTCACTCAAAGGGACCACAACCCAAATAATAGTGAAATATACCTTCCATCCAGGACACACTCCTGGTATCCTGTACATAACTCTCTAATTACATTATTTTTATTATTATTTGTTAATTTCAGAGTAACAACATTATTACATTGTTTCTATCATGTTTTGTATTTTTGTCCCACCCCCTTTTTCATTTTCATTCCCCCTAACCTTATTTCCTTACACACCCCCTGCCCCTCTTTGCATGTCCCTTCCCCCTGCTCACCATTCCTTCACGTCTTTCCCTTCCCTCTATTACCTTAGTACCGTATTATTTAAACTGGCTTTCTATGCAGATATAAAAAAAAAAACACACAAATTAAGATGACATTGTTTATTAATATATCAATTGTATTTTTTTAATGCAAGATGTGCAATTGCCTAAATGCCACATGCACATACAGGGGCAAATTTTTAGACAAGAGTCAACTAACCTACCAGTAGGGATGAGCCAACAGTTTGGTCTGAATCCTTTTGCCCTTTTGCCCCCCTGTTTGGCAAAGATAGAAGTGGTAATTCTACTGTTTCTATATATGACATAATCCCCAGCTGTCCCCCTTTCCTGGCTATCCAGGCTGCATGCTCTGATTAAGGCCTCTTTCACACTCTGGTGGCGGGTGCATCGGCTGTAAAGCACTGCTATTTTTAGCGGCGCTTTACCCTCAATTTTGCGGCGCTATTCGGCTGCTAGCGGGTCGCTTTTACCCCCCGTTAGCGGCCGAGGAAGGGTTAAAACCACTGCAAAGCGCTGCTGCAGCAGCACTATGCCGGCGGTATAGCCACACTGCTCCATTGATTTCAATGGGCAGGAGCGGTGTATACACCGCTCCTTCACCGCTCCAAAGATGCTGATAGGAGGACTTTTTTTTTAGCGTCCTGCCAGCACACAGCTCTAGTGTGAAAGCCCTCGGGGCTTTCACATTGGAGAGAGAGCAGCGGCTCTTTCAGGGCGCTTTGCAGGTGCTATTTTTAGCGCTGTATTGCCTGCAAAGCGCCCCAGTGTGAAAGAGGTCTTAGGGTTTGGTTTGAATTTCCTGGTTAACCTCATTTATTTTTTCACTTTTGAATTTTTGCATAAGGTACCCCCCTTTAAAATCTAGACCAGTCTTAAAGGGTCTGGTATGCATTGGGGGGGAGGGGGCTCTAGGTAAACAGTATACAGACCCTTCCACAGCCCCCCACAATCACAATACATAACAGATCCTTGTGGGTCTGATGTGTATTTTGGGGGACCTTTGGGGTCTGTGTGCCATTTTTTATTTGGAAGTCAAGAGGAAAGTCATTTGCTGGAAATTTAAACCTCTTTTTTTCTTTGTAACAAAAAATGAATGTGCCCAACCACTTGGATTTTTTTTTTCTTATGTTGCATCCCATGGCAATGCCCACCCACAAGCTATTTTTTGACTTCTTCTTCCTTATTAGCCCAAAAAATTGGCATTTTGACAGATTGAGCTCCCATTCGTTTCAGTGGATTCAGGATCTGAAGTTCGGAACACTGAACTCTGTTCGAATCAGACTCAGAGCAGTTCAGTTCATCACTACCTACCAGCATGCTATTAGACTGTGGGAAGATTTTAGAAGAAACTTGAAGAAACTCAAATAAGCACAGGGAGATCATGCAAACGCCATACAGGTAGTCACCTGGTTGGGAATTAAATCAAGGACCCTAAGTGCTGCTAGACACCAATGTTAACTACCAAGCCACTGTGCTATCCACCACTAAATACTGTAACAGATTGACTGTTGGAAGAATTGGTCAATAACTTCACACAGGCTTACTGCTCAGTTTGTTTACAAACACCATTTGACCTTGGATCTATAATTTTACAGTGGTAATGTGGCTGGTCAAGATCATTAGGTAGCAGGTTGCGGTGGTGGTTATTATGATTGATGCTGCTACATAGCTGGACAACATGATTTATCAAGGATTTGAATTGGGAGAAACTTATTTACAATTTGAAGACATTTTTATTAAAGCACTTGACCATGGTGTGTGTATTTATTTCCATTTCTATTTTTGGGAGGAATAAGCAATGAGAGGTACTAATGTACCCTATACTTAATATTATTTATTATAAAGGGGATTTCCAGATTCCAATGAGTCCCATCCCCACAAAACCCCACATCCTCTTGGGGACCCGTTATGGGAATGAGGCCCTTGTTCCTTCAACATGGGAACAAGGTGCCTTGCAGTGATCGAAAATTTGCTTTCCCCTCCTTAGAAAGTAGAGGCATAGAGGCATGCTCACTGTCCTTTTTTTCCTGACCACCCAAACAAAAAAAGTCTGTTATCCAGGCATTGTCAATATGGTCATGATCATATTTGGTAAATTACATTGCACAGGATTCCTGGTTGGTTTGTTTACAACAGATGCTAGTGGGGGAGCTATCATTTAGTGGCAGTAGTGCTACCACTGCTAAATGACAGATTCCTGCATGTTTTTTTGCAACTGGGGATCCATTTGGGTGAACTAGTCAAATATGGCTAGTTTTGTTCAGAAATTTTACCAAACTTAGCACAGTCTGGGTTCGGGTCAACTGAAGCTCATACCTATTGATAAATTTGTTTCACTTGACTTTCTGATTCTGTTATCTAGGAACTTTGGGATTTTATCAAGGATCAGGAGCCACAGATAAGAAGAAATAGAGCATTGTTTGTGCTCTGCTTGATACATTGATTCCCCGCAATGTCACAGACCAAAATATGGTCATGGTCACCTGGGAGACACTGGCCTTTGTTTTCATACAGTGGCGAGGCCCAGGAGCTGTCATTCACAGCAATGATCGGACATGTTGGCTGGTCAGTAGGTTTTTTCTTTCATTGAGTTTGTGGGCATCGCGATCATCACAGTTGGTGAGATCTGCATTGCTGGATGGCATGATTGACAGTTCATTTTTTGGGGGATTTCTATTTTTTCTTGCCAAAAAAGTGTGTGTCTTTATTTACTATTTAATTTTTTCTTTTTAAATGAGTAGGATGTACTATGTACCCATTACTTATTCATGTAAGAGGGGGAACTATCTGAGGGTCCCTTTTAAAGGGCCTTCCAGATTTCAATAAGCCCCCACCAAAAGGCCACAAGGCCAAGTTTGTGGGTATGAGGCCTTTGTCCTTATCAACCTGTGCACAAGGGGCATTGCCAAGGGATCCTCCCTGACAAGTTACCCCTCCATGTTGTGGGAATGTGGCTTGGATTGTGGGGAAGAGACCATTGTCCTCATCAAAATGGGGAAAAGGCGCTTTGTCAAGGAGGCCCTACCTCCTCATGTTGAGGACCTGTAGTCTCATATGGTTCAGAGGGGTGCATGTCCCCTCCTTTTCCTGTTCTGCCAGGTTGCATGCATGTGTAAGGGTCTGATATTGATTTTGGAGGGAACTCAACATCATTTTCTTAAGGAGTCCTCCCTAAAATCTGTAGCAGACCTGAAGGAGCATCCCCAGTCCTTTGTTTACATTCAGCTGTAAGGCAGGAATCTTCAGATGAAATCTGAATGGACCAAGTGGGCAGGCAGCTCAATAACAACTAGGAGCCATGAGGAAAAATATATCACATTTTGTAGCAGTAGTAAGTAGCAATATCATTGATAATGTATCCCTTTCCAATGTAACTGGAGGTTCATCTTGGCCAAACACCCATCGAGTTAGGCCATTCACCAAAGATCTACACAGTTAAAATTTTGTCTGAACGCATATTTAATGTTGATTATTTCCAACCAATTTGGAAATTAGTGCAGTATACAAATGCTAGTATTAACAATGCATAAAAAAATACTTTAACCAAGTATAAACATTACAGAAAACACAGCATTACATATCTTGTACAAAATTTTTTTGGGCTTGTGCACATTGGCTTTTGTTTGACACAAACCCTCATATAAATCAGTGGAATACAGGAGCAGCTTGAGCCTAGGTTCAGACTAGTGCTATGCGGGAACCAGAGCGATTCCCAGATCGCTTCTCTTCTGCAGGCAGTTCACACTGCCCTCTGCGAACCACTGCGGGTGTCAATTAAGGATGAGCCGAACATCCCCCCGATTCGGTTTGTGTCAAAACTTGTGAACAGGCAAAACATTCCGACGAACACAAGAACACCATTAAAGTCTATGGGACACGAACATGAAAACTCAAAAGTGCTAATTTTAAAGGCTAATATGCAAGTTATTGCCATAAAAAGTGTTTGGGGACCTGGGTCCTGCCCCAGGGGACATGTATCAATGCAAAAACAGTTTTAAAAACGGCTGTTTTTTCAGGAGCAGTGATTTTAATAATGCTTAATAAAGTGAAACAATAAAAATTAAATATTCCTTTAAATATCGTGCCTGGGGGGTGTCTATAGTATGCCTGTAAAGTGGCGCAGTTTTCCTGTATTTAGAACAATACCACAGCAAAATGACATTTCTAAGGGAAAAAAAGTAATTTAAAACTGATCACGGCTGTAATGTATTGTCGGGTCTGGGCAGTATAGATAAAACTCATTGAAAAAAACGGTATGGATCCCCCCAGTCCATTACCAGCCCCTTTGGGTATGAATAGTATGGGGAGCCTCGAACCAAAATTTAAAAAAAATTGAGTGGGGCCCCCCAAAATCCATACCAGGCCCTTCAGGTCTGGAATGGATATTAAGGGGGACCCGGTGCCAATTTTTTTTAAATGATGTAGGGGTCCCCCTAAAATCCATACAAGACTCTTCATGACACTTTGGGACAAGTCCTTTATTAAAAAATAAAAAAATAAAAATGTCCCGTGATGTAGATCCATCTCACACCACTCGGCGGACTGAAAAAAGAGAAAAAAAATGCAACAGCTCCACCTCCATGGGAGGCTCCCGCCGAGTGATGCTTCTTTTCATTGACAGCTGTCATATAGCTGTGGGGGGTGGCCACCCGGTGATGTAAATGGGTGACCCCGCCTTCCTCTGATGTCACATGGCATGTTGAGGGCATGTGGCCTGGTACGGTTCAGGAGGGGGGACACTTTCTTGTCCCCCTCTCTTTTCCTGTGGCCTGCCAGGTTGCGCAATTTTAAATTTTGGTTTGGGGTTCCCCTTAATATTCATACCAGATCCAAAGGGCCTGGTAATGGACTGGGGGGGCAACCCATTCTGTTTTTTTCAATGAGTTTTATCTATATTCATAGATTCATTACAGCCGCAATCAGTTTTAAATAATTTTTTTCCTTTAGAAATGTTATTTTGCTGTGGTATTGTTCTAAACACGGGAAAACTGTGCCACTTTACAGGCATACTATAGACACCCCTCAGGCACGATATTTAAATGAATATTTCATTTTTATTTTTTCACTTTAAGCATTGTTAAAATCACTGCTCCTGAAAAAATGGCCATCTTTAAAACTTTTTTTGCATTGATACAGGTCCCCTGGGCAGGACCCAGGCAATAAATTGCATATAAGTCTTTAAAATGAGCACTTTTTCATGTTAATGTCCCATAGACTTTAATGGTGTTCCGCGGCTTTTGAATTTGCCACTAACACCGCATAATGTTTGCTGTTCGGTGAACAGACAAACACCCAATGTTCGAGTCAAACTTCCGTTTGTCTCGAACATCGGGCTCATCCCTAGTGTCAATGTTAATGAAACCCCCAGAATGGTTCACAGATCGCAGTGCACACTGTGGATTTGTACAGGAATCAGATTGCATGGGAGAGAACAACCATGCGATCCAATTCCAGTGAGGGGAAAACGGAAAATTGTATGATACTTACCGTAATTTTCCTTTCCTGGCAGCATACTAGTGATAGGCTCCGCCTTTCTCCCCTCCATCAGGACCAATGAAATAGCATAAATTAAAGGCCAGTTAGGCCCGCCCCATTCTTCATAATTAGCTAGATACCGAAACGCACAAAGGTGGGTCCGTATGCTGCCATGGATTGGCGTCAGGAAAGGAAAATTACGGTAAATATGATACAATTTTCCATTTTCCTGACGCCACCATGGCAGCATACTAGTGATACATATCCTAGCTGACAGGGTGGGTTCTACTTAAACCAAAATAATTATTTTATATATAATATATATATATATATATATATATATATATATATATATATATATATATATATATATATATTTTTTTTTTTTTTTTTTTTTTTTTTTTTTTTTTTCAAATGGGACAGAAGACTTAACAGTCATTCCTCCGAAGCCCACTGATGACAAGGCACCCAGATCTATTCTGTGAAGGGTGAAAAGGTATGCTGGGAAAAGCATGCACTTTCCTGTATAATTAATCCATAGATGCTTTCAACTGGGCTGCCTATGTGGCCTCAACCCCTCTGGAAGAGGATGCATCCTGCCACAGAAGGAGGCTCATGACCCATTTTCCATCTGCACAACCAATCTTGCTAAAGTCCAGCAGGCAACCTCTCTTGTCTGATGAATTCCATCTGGAACAGTGAAAGACTTATCATATGAACTGAAAAGAGCAATTGTGGACAGAAACTTCTTTCAAGCTCTGGGAATGACCAATTTGTGTGGTTTTCTTGCTTGAATGTCTGGAAACTTAGGCAATGGACAGATGATTGATAGATGGAGGGCTGTCACTACCTCTGATATAAGCTGAACTACAGGATGCAGCTCTACTCCTGTAACAAAAGCAACATGCTTTTCTGAAGCTCTAAGAACTTGAAACTCAAACCAATTCTTGTTTGACGATTTGTGCTAAATACTGGTTAGTAGGGATGAGCTTTGAGTTCGAGTCGAACTCATGTTTGACTCGAACATCGGCTGTTCGCCGAACAGCGAACAATTTGGGGTGTTCACGGCAAATTCGAATGCCGTGGAACACCCTTTAAAAGTCTATGGGAGAAATCAAAATTGCTAATTTTAAAGGCTTATATGCAAGTTATTTTTTTTATTATTTAATATTTTTATTTTTTACTTATATCACTTTCCAATCTTAAATATATTACAAAGCGTTTCATCCTACTTACACAATATATAAACAAACAATCTGTTGGGTGCTTCCCTCCCCATAAAAAAAAAAAAAAATCAAAATTTAATTAATTTTAATTTCCCTTTCTCTTCCCTTAACCTCCCTCCCCTCCTCCCCCCTCCCTCTCATCGCCTCCACTTATAACATTCAATTATAATCCCCGTGAATTATCCACATTCCAAATCAGTGTATTCACATATTATACCTTTATCAGGTCTCCTAGTGCACTTCAAGTGAAACAACAACAAGAAAAAAAAAAAAAAAAGAAAAAAACCCCACCCCACATCAAATATTCCAGTGACAACCAAAATTACACTCCCCACTACCTTTACTCAAACCTTCCTGAACCCACTCCTTCTTTGGTTACCCCTGTGATTCTATATTTATTCCGTTTCCTTGCGTTCACCCTATTTCAACATTCTACATTTCCTTTTCTTTCCCCTAATCCCAATGTGTCAAATCCCTCCCTCCCCCCCAAAAATACACCCCACATCAACAAATATTCCAACCCCACTCAGAGTGATATTCCTCTTGTGACCACAAATTACAAGTGTTCTCCTCTACTCTTTTGTGTAAGTATTATACTCAAAAACTGGCATAGCCCTAAAAGTGTAGACAGGGAGGAGATAGTTCCAGAAAAACAAAGAGAAAAAAAATCCCCCCCCAACTCAAACCCCTCCCCTCACCCCTCCTCCTCATTATATGGGTGAGTCAAAGCCTCACCTCAAACCCCCCTCCCCATTCTCATCTTGGGCATCCTCCATTAGTGTAATTATTCCCTTTTCCCACTTTTTAATCAGAGCAGCCCTGTTCTTTCCCGTTCCTCTCTTCCGGTCTATAATATCTCGGCTGAATACTGTTTCCAAATTTTCCATGTCTCCTTAAATTCCTCCTGTTTATCCTTAATCCTATATACCCACTCTTCTGCCTCCATTATTTTATCTACTTCTTTTTTCCATTCCGATACTGTTGGGCATCTAATATTTTTCCAATACCTTGGTACCAGTGCCTTTGCCGCATTCAACAAATGGGGGGTGATACTCTTTTTATATACTTTGTTCGAAGATGACATCCCATGAAACAAGAAGTGCAACACCGAGAATTCTATATGTTTTACCGTCATCTTCTTGATCCAGGGGGCCACCGCCTCCCAAAATTTTTTTATTTTCGGGCAGGTCCACCATATATGGAGGTATGTGCCTCTCTCCTCACATCCCCTCCAGCAACGTGCTTCTCCCTTTGGGAACATTTGTGCTATACGAGCAGGGGCACAGTACCATCTGGTCAGGAATTTGTATGCCATCTCCTGGATATGTGAGCTTATTGAGGAACTATGAGTTGTTTTAATCAATCTCTTTACCTGTAAAGTTGAAAACCTCTCTCCTATTTCTCTCTCCCACGCCTTAACAAAGTAGGGTATTGTAGTGCTATTAATTTTAAGTATTAGTTTATACATCCTAGATAATAGATGCTTAGCTTCTGGAATCTCCAGGTACCAGGATTCAAAAACTGTGAGGGTATTCAGAGGTCTAAACAGAGACTTCCTTTTATTATAAAAATCTGTAATTTGAAAATATCTCCACGTGGACTGGCACTGGCAGGGCGTCAAAAAAAGTCCTGCAAACTACTTCTTTGCAGCGCATTGGGATTGCAGATGAGGCTTCTTTCAGGTGCTTTACAGGCACTTTTTTTTAACGCCAAAGTGCCTGAAAAACGCCTGAAAAATGCCCCAGTGTGAAAGTGGTCTAAATGTGCAGCCTTATGGAACTGGGCTATCTTCCATGGGGCTTTGATGTGCATACTAGGGATGAGCCGAACACCCTCCTGTTCGGTTCGCACCAGAACATGCGAACAGGCAAAAAATTTGTTCAAACACGCGAACACCGTTAAAGTCTATGGGACACGAACATGAATAATCAAAAGTGCTCATTTTAAAGGCTTCTATGCAAGTTATTGTCATAAAAAGTGTTTGGGGACCTGGGTCCTGCCCCAGGGGACATGGATCAATGCAAAAAAAAGTTTTAAAAATGGCCGTTTTTTCAGGAGCAGTGATTTTAATAATGCTTAAAGTCAAACAATAAAAGTGTAATATCCCTTTAAATTTCGTAGCTGGGGGGTGTCTATAGTATGCCTGTAAATGGGCCCATGTTTCCCGTGTTTAGAACAGTCTGACTGCAAAATGACATTTCAAAGGAAAAAAATCATTTAAAACTACTCGCGGCTATTGCATTGCCGGTCCGACAATACACGTAAAAGTTCATTGATAAAAACGGCATGGTAATTCCACACAGGGGAACCCCAAACCAAAATTTTAAAAAAAAATGATGTGGGGTCCCCCTAAATTCCATACCAGGCTCTTCAGGTCTGGTATGGATATTAAGGGGAACCCCGGCCAAAATTTAAAAAAAAAAACGGCGTGGGGTCCAACCAAAAATCCATACCAGACCCTTATCCGAGCACGCAACCTGGCAGGCCGCAGGAAAAGAGGGGGGACGAGAGAGGGCCCCCCCTCCTGAACCGTACCAGGCCACATGCCCTCAACATTGGGAGGGTGCTTTGGGGTAGCCCCCAAAACACCTTGTCCCCATGTTGATGAGGGCCTCATCCCCACAACCCTGGCCGGTGGTTGTGGGGGTCTGCGGGCGGGGGACTTATCGGAATCTGGAAGCCCCCTTTAACAAGGGGACCCCCAGATCCTGCCCCCCCTGTGTGAAATGGTAAGGGGGTACAAAAGTACCCCTACCATTTCATTAAAAAACTGTCAAAAATGTTAAAAATGACAAGAGACAGTTTTTGACAATTCCTTTATTTAAATGCTTCTTCTTTCTTCTATCTTCCTTCATCTTCTTCTTCTGGTTCTTCTGGCTCTTCTGGTTCTTCCTCCGGTGTTCTCGTCCAGCATCTCCTCCGCGGCATCTTCTATCTTCTTCTCCTCGGGCTGCTCTGCACCCATGGCATGGGGGAGGCTCCCGCTCTTCTCTTCATCTTCTTCTCTTCTTCATCTTCTTCTCTTCTTCATCTTCTTCTCCGGGCCGCTCCGCATCCATGACGGCATGGAGGGAGGCTCCCTCTGTGTGATGCATCCCCTCTTCTGATGGTTCTTAAATAATGGGGGCGGGGCTACCCGGTGACCCCTCCCCCCTCTGACGCACAGGACATGACGGGACTTCCCTGTGGCATTCCCCGTGACGTCACAGGGAAGTCCCGTTTTTATGTAGAAAGGAATGACGCCCAGGTAGTGGCGAATCTGGAGACCTTGTTCTCCAAGAGGAACTGACACGGCACTGAAACCTCTGTGAATATTCTTAGAGATATTCATAGGCTAAAAGGTGGGCTGATAAAGCGGAGATGTGCCCAACCAATTGCCAAATTTACTTACTTTGGAATAAAAAAGAAAAGAAAAAATGTTTGGGATGTAAGGCTAAGAATCCTGATGATCTAGTGAAAGCCTCCAGCCATCTGCTGCAAGAGAATGCTTCTCTCCAACCCCCGTGACCTACAAACAGGGGTGGGTAGGAAACCTACAATCTCTCCTGTGAGATGGGACCAGGACAGCTCCCCTCTGAGTCTGAAGTGTCTGTAAGTATTGTAACCGCCGTGGTTGTGGAGGATCTGGCAGCTCCGAGGAGGAGAAAAAGGTCCGGAGAAGGAACAGTGAGGAATCCACCGAAGTGACCATGAGTGCCTATCCTCCAAGGATCTGCACAATCCACTGTCCAGTAACCCATGATGCATGCCCACTGGGACTTACCTTAAAAGTCTGGGCATGCGCCCAGTAAAAGGGATTTGTGGATACCTGCGGTACACCCAAAGATTTTCAGTTATGGACCTTATGAAAGGTTGCTCCTAGAGGAGCGGAACCTAGTGGGAGAAACACATTTCTCCCTTTATTTATTATTATTTATTTTTAGTTATATATTTTTTTTTTTTTACTTTCCTGCTTTCTGTTATGGGAGAAGAACGGACCCTCCTCCTGTCACTTCCGACATGGCTGTCTCTGGTTTCATATCAAACAGAGATCTTGCACTATAAAGTGACTATTATAATTTTGTTTCTAGGAAGCCAAACACCACCCCGGGTCTCAACCATAGGTTACCCCTAGCCATTACTGAGTATAGCATTGCCTTGGCCAGGCACCAGGTTGAAACTATTGCTTCTTCCGCAGTGAAATTTGCCAATACATCTTGGCCGGGTCCCAAGATATCAGCCCTAAGGATTTCCTCCCCAACCATATCCTGGGAGCAGAAACCCAAAGTATCCGTCACCAAGGTAAGGGCCTCTGTTGAGTGGCAGGCCCTTTCCAGTCGCCACAACAGCCGGTCCCACTGTAGGCATGGATTTCAGCGATGCTATATCCGCCTTGAATTAAACCAGTTTCCTAATGGAAAAGTGATTGCTCATTGAAAGGGTAAGTATGACTTTGTCTTTGAACCCATGTAATGGTCTCCATGGCTGCCTGGATACACAGTTCTCTAAAGAAAAACTGACACCAAGTAGCTCCAGATTTTCCTCTGGTGCAAGGGAGCTAAAATCATTTGCAGGCTGCGCCCCCTCCTCAGGAGTACTCAGGGGATGAGTGATCCATGAGGCAGGTTGTTCTGCTAGTGGCTAGACCCACAACAAGGGGGCTGGCTAGCTAGAGTAATTACAGTGAGTTTAAAACAGAAGTTTTGTGCCACCTTATATGTAATAAGGACATTCGGTATTACCTGTCAGCTGTAAACTTCAACCAGGCCGACTTCACTCACCAGCCTCCTGGACATAGGCACTGTGCCACAGGTCCTGCAGGACTCTTGTTGGGGTGCTGAGTCTGGGAAAGAAGAGCTAAGACGTTTTCCTTGGAACCTCTCTCCTGAATGGGAGCGGCATCTGAGCTATGCTTCTCTGAAGAATGTCCGCCTTTCTATGGCCTCTGGCTCTGGCCTTTGAGAGCGTGGGCGCGCGGAGCTGAAGCAAATCAAAGCAATCCGCATGAGAGGGCACTCTTTTCCTGAAACCTTACCAACACGGTGGTCCCCACCTAAGTGTTGAGGGTCGTTTGTATGGGTGGTGACTGATACTCGAACCGTGCTGAGAGACGGACAGCCTCAGAAAGACAGAGAAGAGGAAAAATAGATAAGCCAACAGCGAATTCGCTTCTTCCTCTATTAATTTATATCTAAATATATACATACACATATATACATCTACACACTCTCTCCTTTCCCCCCTTTTTTTTAAACAATATGCATGCATATATAAATACATGCACATACCACTCCATATAACACCCCCCCACATACATACCAACCAACAAAAGAACACACACATATATACACAAACATATACATGAACATATATACATACTGCAGAGGGTCAGCCTGGGACAGGGTTAAGAAGGGGTTCATCGAAGAGGGCAGTTATTCCCCCTTCAGACCTGCTTATTGTCAGCTGGGCTGAAAATCTCAGAGAGGAGCTGTTTAAGCAGGAGAGAGAGAGACAGCATGCTGTGTAAAAATTTCCATTGCTGGATGGTGTGCTGGTTGAGCTTAACCACATAAAGACTAGCTCTGATTGGAGCCATGAACTATTACCTATAAGCCTGTGTGCTGCTGAACTGTGAGCTGTATTGCGTGCACAACCGTGTGACAAGACAAGTCTGTCTTATCTTATGTTTATTTTGCCATTTTGCTGAATGAAGCCACTTTTGTTTTAATGGGCTGTCTCTGAGGCAGCTGTCCACCCCTCTGATCCCCTACAATACACACATATCCATACACATATATACATATCCATACACATACATATATATATATATATATATATATATATATATATATATATATATATACATATACATATACATATATATACATACATATACACACACATATACACATACATACACATACATATACATACACACATACCCACCTGCCCCAAACCTATACATACACAACCTACAAACATAAGCTATACCTACAGCCGGCCTAGGACAGCAAAAGACAGAGAACCTGTCTAAGGGGAAGTAATGTACCCAGACCAGTGCCACTGCAGGAGGAAAATAACAGGAGGTGCAGAAAATGAGAAAATGACAGGAGACAAAGGTAAGAAGGATGCAAAGCTGGCCTCCCCAAACCCAACAAGCGTTGCAGACACTTAGAAGCAGATTTCATTCCTAAAGAGGAAATACTGCTCAGCTCCATCGAGACCCACAGAAGGAGCTCCCAAGCTACTCTGGCGCTTTTAGCAGCCTGGTACTGGGACTTCGTACTGAGAGGGGCTTAACCCAGCCGGCAGCTGCCTGGAGGCAGAGGGGGGAACTTATTACTGCTTACTCTTCACTGGTGTGTGGAGGTATGAGGACAAAAAGAAGAATGGGGTGGGGCCTAAGTGGCCTTTAATTTATGCTATTTCATTGGTCCTGAGGGAGGGGAGAAAGGCGGAGCCTATCACTAGTATGCTGCCATGGTGGCATCAGAAAAAACAATTCCCTACACCTTTTTCTGTGGGAATCCCATGCAAGTTCAGTCATACAACTGTATGGCTGAACTTGCATTGCTCAGACGTCACATGTGATCGGTACCTGCAGTGCGGGTGTGAAACACATGCAATGTCTGAGATCGCACTAGTCTGAAACTAGGCTGAATCAGCGTGATGCAGGTCAGATAGAGATTAACTGCAGGCCAAAAGCACCTGCAATCTGAAACTGATCTTAACCTCTAGCTGAATTTAGCTGAAAAAATTTACCTACACCTAAGTAGGACAATTAAACTCCAAATTTTATAGAATGTAAAATCTTAAGTGATAAATTACAAAATATTATACCAATTAGACAAATATACCTTGGTGAAAAATTGTTTTATTTAGAAGCTTTTGAAGATTTAACACAAACACCTTATAGATATTTGCCAAAGGAATTATAATCTAATATACCAGAGAACCTTGGTTTAAGGCTAACTCCAAAAAGTGAATGCTTTCATTGTTCTGGTCATTGTTAGTACAGCATGTATTTATGTTATGATGGTTAACCAACTATGACACAATTGGGAGCTTTTAAAAGCTCTTATGAAAGTAAGACTGGCAGTCTCGCAAATCTACTTTATGTAATGCCAGTAATAACAAGATATTGGCTGTAAGTGAAATTGCTCTTCACATGCTTAAATAACAAATACCTTTGCAAGAACAGCAAAACATTTTTTTTTAGAAGTGGCATACCACTATAGAAAAATTTAAGGTTAAAATGTTTGTTATTAGAAACAAGAAAGAAACAGTCTGTGGCTTCATAGGCTCTCTTCTGGAATTTGAAATCTGCTTGCTAATAGATTTAATACATGATATACCGTATTTATCGGCGTATAACACCCGCCGGCGTATAACACGCACCCCAAGTTTAGGAGGGAATTTTAAGGAAAAAAACTTTTAGGAGTAAATTTTAAGGAAGAAAAACTTACATTAAAATGCCCATCAATGCAGCGTTATCGGTGTCCATCTGCAGCCTTGTCAGTGTCAGTGCAGCCTTGCTCCAGTGTCTATTGCAGCCTTGTCAGTGCAGCTTTGCCCAGTGCAGAATTGTCAGTGCAGCCTTGTCAGTGCAGCTTTGCCCCAGTGCAGAATTGTCAGTGCAGCCTTGGCAGTGCAGCTTTGCCCCAGTGCAGAATTGTCAGTGCAGCCTTGCCCCAGTGTCCATTGCAGCCTTGTCAGTGCAGCTTTGCCCCAGTGCAGCCATGTCAGTGCAGCCTTGTCAGTGCAGCCATGTCAGTGCAGCCATGTCAGTGCAGGTTTGCCCCAGTGCAGCCTTGCCCCAGTGCAGCCTTGCCCCAGTGCAGCTTTGCCCCAGTGCAGCCTTGCCCCAGTGCAGCCTTGTGTGATCGCCACGATCCCTGCCGACATACACAGCCGTGTGTAAATTCAAATATGGCGCCGAGACTGCAGGGACTCGGCAGAGCCGAGATACACATACCCGAGAGTCCTCGACTTTTCTCGGTACCGCTTACAGTCCCGCCCAGTCCCGCCCTATGATGGACATCACACAGGTCCAATGGCGGGACTGGGCGGGACTATAAGCGGCGCCGAGAAAAGCCGAGGACTCTCGGGTATGTGTATCTCGGCTCCGCCGAGTCCCTGCAGTCTCGGCGCCATATTTGAATTTACACACGGCTATGTATGTCCGCGGCGATCGTGGCAATCGCCGCGATCGCTCCAATCACACAAAATTGGTGGGAATTGGCCTATAACACGCACCCACGATTTTCCCCTGATTTTCAGGGGGAAAAAGTGCGTGTTATATGCCGATAAATACGGTATATATATATTGTATATATAGTATAGGGATGAACTCAAGGTTCTGTAAAAAAAATGCCCAAACATTAACCTATTTGTTGGGAGTCGAACGTTACGCATAATAGCAGGATTATTTCCGCTATTACACATGACAGCTTCTCACTGTCAATGGTTGGTAAGTACACCAGCAGGTGCAGGCAACTCCAAGTACTTAACAACTAGTAATGGCACTGGCCCCATTTATTCACATGGCCAACGATTCCAGGGAAACCCTTTGATTGATACAAAGCCCTTTAGGTCTGGTCTTATATAGGTCTGGTTTTAAGGGAAAACCCATGCAAAAAAAAAAAAAAAAAAAAGCATGAGGTCCCCCAATTTCTATACAGACCCTTAGGGTATATATTTTTTAAAGAGAACACCATGCAAAAAAAAAAAAAAAAGCATGAGGTATGCACACAAATCCATGCCAGACCGTTATGCATGCATGAACTTGGCTGGCTAGGAAAGAGGAGAATGTGAATGCATGTCCCCCTGAACCATACCAAGCCACATGCCCTCAACTTGAGAGGTACTTTTGCAAGGGGAACCCCCACAGCAAAGCACCTTATCCTCATGTTGAAGAGGATAAGGGCCTCTTCCCAACAACTCTAGCCCTATGTACATCGTACCCCTGCTCATTTACAAAAAAAAATAACAGTAAAAAACAACAAAAACATATATATTTTTTTCAAGGCTCCCAGTGACATAATTGACCATATGTGTTCATGTCCATATGGTCAATGACGTCAGATGCCAGACCGTTATGCATGCATGAACTTGGCTGGCTAGGAAAGAGGAGAATGTGAATGCATGTCCCCCTGAACCATACCAAGCCACATGCCCTCAACTTGAGAGGTACTTTTGCAAGGGGAACCCCCACAGCAAAGCACCTTATCCTCATGTTGAAGAGGATAAGGGCCTCTTCCCAACAACTCTAGCCCTATGTACATCGTACCCCTGCTCATTTACAAAAAAAAATAACAGTAAAAAACAACAAAAACATATATATTTTTTTCAAGGCTCCCAGTGACATAATTGACCATATGTGTTCATGTCCATATGGTCAATGACGTCACCCAGGAGACCCCTGCCCCTGTATAATGTGTATATAATAGCTAGTATTCATCAGAACTTTCATTAGGCAAGAGACTAGTGAACAGACTGGACATGTTTTGGTAGTGCTTTCTTTTTTTCCAGCAAGTCGGCGGGCATCAGATTTGATGATTGACGTGGATATACATTTCTAGGCAAAGTGATTGGCAGTAAATGTACAGTACATCCTGGGAACTTTTTTTTTGTTTGTGTTATTTTCACACTTCACACTTTTTTCATGAATGATCAGGTACTATGTACCCCTAATCTTTCACATGGGGGCAGTATCTGAGTTCCCCCTCTTTGTTAAAGGGGGATGAGCCCTTGTCCTCATCAACAGAGGGACAAGGTTCTTTGCCAGAGGTATCCCCCCTGGCATGGTGCCCCCACATGTCTAGGGCACATGGCCTGGTATGGTTAGGGAGGGGGACCACATGCTTGACCCCTTTTCTTTGCCAGCCAGGCTGCTTAGCTTGAGGGTCTGGTATTGATTTCCTTGGGGGACACCCCCATTTTTTTTTTGCATGAGGTATTCTTTTAAAATCCATATCAGACCAAAAGGATCAGGTACATATATTGGGAGGGAATCTATGAAGAAGAATTATTATTATTATTATTATACAGGATTTATATAGCGCTAACAGTTTGTGCAGCACTTACAATGTAGGGAGACACTACACCACCAGTACAATTCAAAACAAGAGGGTTAGAGAAGCCCTGCTCCTGTGAGCTTACAATCTAAGAGGGAGGGGCTGTTGATACAAAAGGTAGTGACTGTGAGGGATGAACTGATGAGGGGAGTAGGAAATTCGGTTGTTAGCTGGAGGCAGGATAGGCCACCCTGAAGAGATGAGCTTTTAGGGATTGCCTAAAAGTGGACAGAGTAGGAGATAGCTGGACAGATTGGGGTAGTGCATTCCAGAGGATGGGATAGGCTCTGGAGAAGTCCTGGAGATGAGCATGGAAGGAGGAGACAGGGGAGCTAGAGAGCAGAAGGTCTTGGGAGGAGCGGAGAGGATGGGTTGGGTGATATTTGGAGATAATATTGGTGTTGTAGCTCGGGGCAGATATATATATATATATATATATATATATATATATATATATATCTCCACACAGTTCAAATGGCCAGGAAATTATATTTCTTTGGTGGCTTCTTTAAATAAATTAAAAAAAAAACCACACAGATCCCTCAAAAGGCCCCCACAATACATAATAGGCCCTTTTTTTTTAAGAAGAGAGCAATGAAATGTCATTTGCCAGCAATTTAAAACACGTTTTTTCTTTTGAAAATGTCAGTGCTGCTGAAGCACTTTATGTACATCACAGAGATGCACCCTTTCACAGGCAGGAATGGAACATCCCTCAAGAATTGGGTATTTTCAAAATTGGTTACTGCTCCTGGCTGATTAGACTGTTTTAAAATTAGCTTTTGCATTGGTACATGTTTTCCAGGGCAGTGCCCACCTCTATGCAATCTTTTGATAACCCCCCTGCCTATTAGCCCAGGAAATGGGCATTTTTAATTTGACAGATTTGGCTCCTATTGATTTCAATGGGGTTTGTGTTTGGCATCTGAACTTTCTTGCAGTTTACAGAACCCTGCTCGAACCAATCCCAGGACAGTTCAGCTCATCCCTATTGGGGACTTGTTTTACCTATGTACTGTAGAAAAAACAATAAGAACTCAAGTTATGCTGATAGTTGCAAGTCATCCATAATGGGCTTCAAATAAGAATTTAGTCCAGCAATTAAGGGCTTATTTGCTTTGCAAATATCTCAGCATAGTGAATAATTCCAGTAATATTTGTAATATATATGTAATAGTTTCCTTGTAACCTTTTTTCTGGGTGAATTTTACGACCCCCTAAAATTCAATCCTGAGAGAAAAAAGCTTAATGCCCCGTACACACGGTCGGACTTTGTTCGGACATTCCGACAACAAAATCCTAGGATTTTTTTAGACGGATGTTGGCTCAAACTTGTCTTGCATACATACGGTCACACAAAGTTGTCCAAAAATCCGATCGTTCTGAACGCGGTGACGTAAAACACATACGTCGGGACTATAAACGGGGCAGTGGCCAATAGCTTTCATCTCTTTATTTATTCTGAGCATGCGTGACACTTTGTCCTTCGGATTTGTGTACACACGATCGGAATTTCCGACAACGGATTTTTTTGTCGGAAAATTTTATATCCTGCTCTCATACTTTGTGTGTCGGAAAATCCGATGGAACATGTGTGATGGAGCCTACACACGGTCGGAATTTCCGACAACAAAGTCCTATCACACATTTTCTGTCGGAAAATCCGACCGTGTGTACGGGGCATAAGAGTATTTAGACCTTGAGAGTGAGTTTCCCAGTCTTTCCAAGGCTGAGTTGCTCCCCTGCTTACTTCTCCTCATACTGAATTGTGGATTTCAGCCCAATATATCAAGTCTGTATGAGGTAGCAGAGAAGCAGACAGGGGAGCTGTGAGTAACTCAGGAGGGCTTGAATATAATGTAATGCAAAGGAGATTGTGTCAGCTGTTTCTAAGGAGTGAACATTGATTTATAGTTGTTCCGTCCTTGGGGCTATAAGACAGCTTGATCTGGCTGCATACTTTTTATTTTTTATAACAATACGTTTTTATTCAAGGTTTTAAGAAACAATGCACAATGAGTGAAAACATGCGGATGCAGCCGCCAAAAACACACAATGTAGGTACAATGTGTTGTGCATCCTGTACTGAAAAGAACACAATAAAGAATCTGAGGTCAGATAACAAGACAAAACAATTAAACAATACTACATGCGGCAGAAATGTCACAAGTCATCAGCTCATTAAAACAAAGTGGTAGAACAATACAGATCTATAGTCACCTAAGGCTAAGTATTTGCATAGGACATATAGTCATCTCTATACTAGTAAAGCAGGTCAACAATTATACCATTCAAACCAAGGTTTCCAAGCCTTATCAAAGGCTGGGAGTGTGTTGGATTGTACAGCTATTGCTCTTACATATGAGCATAGGCGCACGCACGGAGCGTGCTGGTAGTGCTTGGGCACACCCTAATCACCCCATGCCTGTTAGTGTAGCTGAGTGCCGGCTGTCTCCCGAGATCTCCATCTTTGGCACTGAGGTAGTGAGAGGTGGCTGTGCTGTTTGCTGTCATTTCTGCCCTCCCCGCTGGCACCCCACTACTATAACAGTACTACACCAGCCAATAGGATGGGGTCTGGGCAGGCCACTACGTTTATGTGGCTGCACCCTTTCTCAAGCAGCCCAATCATTGGTTAGAGTTTGATAGCTGTTCGGTCCTGCCCACTCCCACATCGCCGCTGAGTTGACAACTGGTCGTTTTCCCTGGAAGCAGTTAAATTACCTGACAGTTTTGCACGCAATGAGCAACTCTTGCAATCCTCACTAGCTACTCAATGTGAAACTCCCCCTCTCCCCTGTCAGTGTCCATGAGTGCTGCCAATCAGTGCCACCTATCAGTGCCCAGTGGTGCTGCCTATCAGTGCCAGCAATCAGTGCCCACCAGTGCTGTCTATCAGTGCTCATCAGTGCTGCCTATCAGTGCCAGTAATCAGTGCTCACCAGTGCTCCCTATCAGTGCCAGCTATCAGTGCTGCCTAACAGTGCCACCTATTAGTACCAATCAGTGCTGTCTATCAGTGCCACCTATCAGTGCCCACCAGTGCTGCCTCATCAGTGCCACCTATCAGTACCAATCAATGCCCATCAGTGCTGCCTATCAGTGCCACCATACAGTGCCCATTAGTTGTGCTAATTAGTGCTGTCTATCAGTGTCCATCGGTGCTACCAATCAGTGTCCAGCAGTGCTGCCAATCAGTGCCAATCAGTGTCACCTATTAGTGCACATCAGTGCCGCTTATCATTGCTGCCAATCAGTGCTGCCAACCAGTGATCATCAGTGCTGCCAATCAGTGCCCATCAGTGCTGCCAATCAGTGCCCATCAGTGCAGCCTTATAAGTGCTCATCAGTGCTGCCAATCAGTGCCCACCAGTGCTGCCAATTAGTGCTCATCAGTGCCAATCAGTGCTGCCTATCAGTGCCCATCAGTTCTGCCTATCAGTGTCCATCAGTGTCACCTATTAGTGCCTATCAGTTCTGCCAACCAGTGCCCAACGGTGCTGCTTGTCAATGCACATCAGTGTACTGATTGCAAGGATAGGGAGATTAACTCAGCAGCCAGGCACATTGTCAATGGGGGGGCTGGCCTGGTGGGCACAACTGATATTTGTTGATGTTTATTAATGCCACAGACCGATATTTAGTATAATAGGTGATCACCACACTGCTATTTACAATAAACTACTGGAGGTAAAATAAAAAAGTGTCAGTAGGACCCCTTTCACACTGGGGTGGTACGGGCATTAGCGGCAATGTGCCACTAGATTTAGCGGCACTTTACCACTGTTATAGCAGCGCTATCCTGCCACTATAGGGAAGCTTTTAACCCCCACTAGCGGGCGAAGAAAGGGTTAATAGAGCCCGTGCTGTGGCACTGCCGAATTGCTTTGCAGGCTCTTCGGCGGCACTGCCCATTCATTTTAATAGGCAGGACGTTTTGGGAGCAGTAATTCCAGTGATATGTGATTTCACATGTAATACGTAACAAAAGGAAAATAAGGCATACATCTTTTTTAAAACTTAGCAGGGACGGTGTAAACCCCTCTACAGATATTTCCCATACAAACTTCAAGTGCAACAACTGTTTTGTTGGAAGGTTCACATCATTATAGCACTTTGGAATTTTTTTTTTTAGTCTGTTACGCTTAACTTTTTATGTTATAGTTACTATTATAATGTGAATTATTGCACCTGGAGTTAATTTTCCACCACCTTTGTCTTTATGGACCTTGCTTTGTGCACTGGTCCCACAAAGTTGGAAACGTGTCAGCTTTGTTTGGACTATCACCTCTACACACTGGCCAGCCGATCATGCTGGGTGGAGCACCTGGTGGACTTTACATATATTTAGCTTGATACATTAAAATGTAAGTGTTTCATGCAGATGCTACTGGACCAGTGCAGCCTTAATTTCTATGGCTTCACTGCATATGCATGCACTATTTAATTTTTCACCAAAAGTATTTGGACGCCTGCCTTTACACGCACATGAACTTGGCATCCCGGTCTTAGTCCGTGGGGTTCAATATTAAGTTGGTCAAACCCTTTGCAGCTATAACAGCTTCAACTCTTCTGGGCAGGCTGTCTGCAAGGTTTAGGAGTGTGTCTATGTGAATGTGTGACCATTCTTCCAGGAGCGCATTTGTGAGGTCAGGCACTGATGTGGACGAGAATGCCTGGCTCACAGTCTCTGCACTACTTCATCCCAAAGTTGTTCTATTGGGTTGAGGTCAGGACTCTGTGCAGGCCAGTATAGTTCCTCCACCCCAAACTCGCTCATCAATGTCTTTATGGACCTTGTTTGTGCACTGGTGCACAGTCATATTAGAACAGGAAGGGGCCATCCCCAAACTGTTCCCACAAAGTTGGGAGCATGAAATTGCCCAAAGTGTTTTGGTATTCTGACGCCTTAAGAGTTCCCTTCACTGGAACTAAGGGGCCAAGCCCAACCCCTGAAAAACAACCGCACAGATTTTTTTAAATTATTGCACCACTCGTCTCGCAGTCCCGCCCCCTTGGCCCGGCTCCTATGATGGACACATCACCGGTCCAATGGCGGGGCTAGGAGGCAGGACTGCGAGTGGAGCTGAGCCGAGTACACAGTACACTCGGTCTTTTTCAGCAACGATCGCTCCTCTCCCACTCAGACAGCAGGGAGGCGGGACGGCGGGACTGCGAGCGCAGCCGAGAAGAGCCGAGCACACAGTACACTCGACTGAGTTCGGTCTTTTTCAGCGGCGCTCTCTCTCTTCCCCTCACAAACAGTGGGGATCGGCGTATAACACACATCAACGATTTTCCCCTGATCTTAAGGGGAAAAAAATGCGCGTTATACGCCGATAAATACGCTAGATATAATTTAGCTAGTCTGCAAGGTGTAAGATACCATCTCACAATGAGTGATTTGGTATGTGGAACGTATTGCTAGTTGCCATTGGGAAATGGAAATGGTAGAATTAATGTCCGCTTCCCATTTGATCATGGATTTAGTCTTAGCAAAGACAGATTTGCCATGTGGTATATTATAAATCAAGGAAATACTCTTTTGGGATCCCTTTTGATGTCTCAGAAAACTCCAGATCTTGGGATGGAAAGTTATGCCCCGTACACACGGTCGGATTTTCCAATGGAAAGTGTTCGATGGGAGCTTGTTGTCAGAAATTCCGACCATGTGGAGGCTCCATCAGACATTTTCCATCGGAATTTCCGTCACACAAAATTTGAGATCTGGATTTCAAATTTTCCGTCAACAAAATCCATTCTCGTAAATTCCGATCATGTGTACACAATTCCGACGCACAAAGTTCCACGCATGCTCGGAATCAAGCAGAGTCAAGCAGAAGAGCTGCACTGTCTATTGAACTTCATTTTCTCGGCTCGTTGTACGTGTTGTACGTCACTGCGCTCTTGACGTTCAGAATTTCTGACAAGATTTGTGTGACCGTGTATGCAAGACAAGTTTTCTATGTATAAGCAAGACAACTGGGAAGAAGGTGCAGTAATATAGTCATTCCCAGAGGGGGATATATAAATTGAGAAATTATATTGTGTGTGTTCATTTGTTGCTGATGATTTTTTTTATGATGAATTGGGAAGCAAAGCTACCATCTTGAATATGTAAACCTTTATAAGCATAAACCAACTCTGCTTGTTGGGAAATCATCCTTATAAATGACTAAACATTTTCAAAGCTGCGTAGGGTCTTCATTTTGGGTGTCCAGACAGTATTTTGTAACCATTCATTGATTTGTAATTGGCCCAAGTGTGATATTAAACTTTTTATATGCTGTATAGAAAAGAAAGGAACTATCTCTATTCAAATTCAATAAAACCATTTTTGTGCTATTGCGCTTTGTTTTTAGTAGAATTCAATATAGAACATGTGGGTTTCCTTGTGTATACTCCTTTTTTAAAATAAAAGGGATTCACTATCTCTATTCAAATTCAGTAAAACATTCATGAAACAGAGTTTTTTTTTTTTTTTCTTACCATATTTTCAAAGCAATGAAACAGTTTTAAGGACATCCCTGTGGGTTTGGCAGCAATATAATGCATTGGTTTATTTCAAGACTACATCTTTTCTGACAGTTTTATTTTTGTTACTCTTACACTATATGAAAGACAAATGGAAGCATATTTCTTTTTCTTTGAGTTCACTTACAAAATGTGCTGGTATATGTTTCAGACTCCTAACAGACAGGCATAGATTTTAACATTAACATGATGTGGTTAGTAAACTTGAAAAGAAAAACCTCTATATCCAAATAAGACCTATAGTAAAAAGGTGGTCAGATCCTACAGTATGTCTCAGAATTCTGTTTTCACTTTAGTAGCATTAAAGACTAACTTTGGGCTTCAGGATCCCTATCCTTCTTTGACTCCACTCTTCACAGTACTACCATCAGGTAATGCAAATTGTAGCCCTACCCTTTAATATAGGAAGGCTAAAAACATATTGGCCATAGAACCAGATCTCCTCAATACTGACAGAGTGGAGAAAGCAATAAGGAGGTCCAAGCACAAATGTTATTCTTGTGCAAAATAAGCTTGGCCGCATGCTGGCTAAAAAGCTTAACAACATACAGTAGGAAAACCTTTCAACCAATTCACTTGTGTACCTTACCTCTAGGGATGAGCCAAACATCCCCCAGTTCGGTTCGCACCAGAACTTGCGAACAGCCAAAAATTTTGGAAGAACACACCAACACTGTTAAAGTATATGGGACATGAACATGAAAAATCTAAAGTGCTAATCTTAAAGGCTTATATGCAAGTTATTGCCATAAAAAGTGTTTGGGGACCCGGGTCCTGCTCTAGGGGACATGAATCAATGCAAAAAAAGTTTTAAAAACTTTCTGTATTATATAGCCATAGGCGTGCACACAGGGTGTGCCGGGTGTGCCCAGGCACACCCTAATCACCCCATGTGCATTAGTATTATCGCTCTGTGTATTAGCAGTCACATGTGAAAGATCTACCTCTTACTGGCTCTGTCATAAGAGAAGTGTCTATGCTCTTCTCTTTCACTGTACCGGCAGATAGATCAATTTGCCAGGGTCATATATAGGTAGATACAGACACATGCATGTGTGTTTGAGCTTTAGGGTGCACACCCTAATGCAATAGGCTGCGCACACCTATGTATATAGCTATCTATTACGTTTACAATGACTATATACAAGGTATACCTGGGTGTTAGTTGCATTGTTATGCACCATAGGCGTGCGCAGAAAGTGTGCCATTTCCCCTAGTGCCTGGCCTTCCCACTGTGGTGTGCCCCCGCAGCTCTACTGGCTTCCTTCCTCTCCCCCCGGCTGCTGCAAGGATGTTTCAGGATGGAGAGCAGGGGAAGGGGCTAGCTAGTATGCCATTTACCTTCCTTTTCTAACATGAAGATAGTGAAAACACTCACTGTGTTTATTCATAGCTAAAGCATAGTAAAGTGTTTTACTTACTAAGTAAATGTTTACTATGCTTCAGTTTGTGAATGAACAGGAAGCTGTTCAGCACACAGCACTTCCCATTCATTCACTGTCCAGAGAAAGGCATGTGTGTTTGAGCTTTGGGGTGTACACCCTAATGCAATGGGCTGAGCACACCTATGTTATGCACCTTCAGCAATATACAGTATCTCACAAAAGTGAGTACACTCCTCACATTTTTGTAAATGTTTAATTACATCTTTTCATGTGACAACAGTGAAGAAATTCCACTTTTATACAATTTAAAATGGAGTTCCACCCAAAAATGGAACTTCTGCTTTAAGGAAAGTGACCCCCTGGCATGCCACATTTGGCATGTCATTTCTTTAAGGGGGGAGCGGAAACCCTCAAAAATGAGGGTTCCAGCTCCCACGTCCTCCCTGGACTCCGCGGAGCCAGAAGTCAGTCCACTTCTCCCCCTGGGACAAATTTCTGCACTACAGACGAATTCCAATGTGCTGGCCTTTGTCCGATTGACATGCAGTGAAATCCGTAAGATTAACATTACTGCCAAGCAACAACACAATCTCACTTTCCTTGTCAAAAGAAGTTTATTGAGTATACAATATTATAAAGATACATAAAGTAAGTTTACAGGGATCTATAAAGTAAGCTCATTGTTTTACAGTAGGGTTTATATAGGTAAATATCATGAAATTTCAAATATTAAACATTGGGTTCACGTAAACCTAAATTAAAGATATATATCATTTCCTTAGTTACTTTTGTAGGTATTTAAATGATTTATATCTACTATACATATTGTTTACAAGTAGAGTGTATATAGGTCAAATAAATTCTGATAATGAGCTTTAATCGTAAGGTGGAGAAAAGGAAAGAGAAAGAAGAAAAAGGGTTGAAAGGTAGAGGTATGGTCCACAAGGTTGTCCCGTTCGTCAGATTATTATTCTTTTTAGTTCTCTTTGAAGCCTTAGAATGGGTGTCTCTATAAGTCATTTAATCTGTTACCATGGCAACAGGACAGAGTCATTGAAGTTTGACAGGAACTGTTGTTTTATCCAAGGATGCCAAAGTTTTTCAAATTTTGGAATTTGATTTTGATCGATGGCTACCATCTTAGCATGGGACATTGTATTTTTCATTCTGTGAATTGTTTCTGCTAGTACCAACGTAGGAGATTTCCATGCCTTGGCCACTGTTTGTTTTGCAGCCGTTATTAGTTGGATCATAAGTTTGAATTGAGAGAGTGTTAACCATTCCGGTTTTAGATTAAGTAAAGTTAAATATGGATCTGGTTGTATTATTTTTTTAAATATTTTAGATGCAATCACGAAGACTTCCTTCCAGAAGGTTTGGATTACTGGGCACGTCCACCATATGTGTAAATATGTGCCTATTTCTGGGCATCCTCGAAAACAAAGAGCTGAGGTATTAGGTGAATATTTTGCCACTCTAGCGGGTACAAGGTACCAGCGAGTTAGGACTTTATAATTTGTCTCCAGTGCTAAGATGTTGGGTGAAGATGACTTAGATGTGAGCCATATGTTAGACCAGTCCGTGTCTTCTAAAGTTCGTCCCAGGTCCTCCTCCCACCTCTGAACGTAAGAGGGTCTATTAAGATTTGCTACTCCATATAATTGATTATAAAGTGATGAAATTGTACCTTTAGCAAAATGGATCTTTTGTACAGATTGATTCAAAAATGGATAATTGGGATAATGGTGTATCCCCCTTTAGGAATGGTGTATAGAAATTTTTGATTTGGAGATATCTAAATATCTCAGAGTTTGGTAGATCATATTTTTCTCTAAGCGATGGGAATGAAAGGAATGTTTTAGATGCTATGAAGTCATTTAGTGTCTGAATGCCTGATGTTGTCCAAGCTTTAAAAGAATTTGGGTAGATCCATGCCGGATAAAAGGCCGGATTTCTGATAAAAGAAAGGAGAGGATTGTGTGGAGATTGTAACTGATATTTGGTTTTTAGTTTATCCCAGAGAGATAAGAAGTGTTTAGTTATGGGATTATGAATTTTAAAGCGGTCTTTAGGATCAAGCCATAATAAATGTGATATTAATAGAGGGTCATTTTCTGAAGCCTCTATAAATACCCATAATGGGATTTCATGTTTTGCATGGTATTTGGACAGACTGGCCAAATGTGCTGCTCCGTAGTAGTTAGTAAAATTAGGGTATCCCAGTCCTCCTTTATTTTTGGGAAGATGTAGTGTGTGTATAGGTATACGTGGTTTAGAAGAGCCCCATATAAACGAAGTTGCTCTTTTTTGTACTATTCTCAAAAAATAGGAAGGAATTGGAATAGGGAGGACTCTGAATAGATAAAGCAATTTGGGTAGAATAGTCATTTTGATTGCATTAATCTTCCCTATCCAGGATAAAGGAAGTTGCGACCATTGTTTTATTAGATTTGTGATCTGTTTTAATACAGGAGGATAATTGGTTGAGAATAAGTCAGAATGAGATGCTGTTAAATGAATTCCAAGATATGGGATTGATTTTTCTGCCCATGTGAATGGGAGTGCAACCCTAGCCGGGATCAATTCCATGTTTGTGAGTGAAATATTAAGCACTAGGCATTTCTTAGGATTAATCATAAGGCCGGATAGGGCTGCAAATCCATCAAGAGCTGGTATTAAGTTAGGACCAGAGACCTGTGGTGATGATAGAAAACTTAATATATCGTCTGCAAATATACATAATTTGTGTGTAATACCTCCTACTTCAATGCCAGTTATAGTTTGGTTTGTTCTGATGTATTGGGCCATGGGTTCGAGTATAAGGGCAAATAATAAGGGAGATAATGGGCAACCCTGTCGGGTACCTCTTTCGATATTAAAGGCATCCGATTTGTATCCAGCATATTTTATATAGGCTTTGGGTTTATTATATAATGCTTTGATCCATGTTAAAAAGTGGGGTCCAAAACCCCATTTTTGTAATGAATATTGCATATATTGCCAGGATACTGTGTCAAATGCCCTCTTAATATCGAGAGATAGAAAACATAAAGGGATTTTCTGTTTTTTAGCAATATGTGCCAATAACACTGCCCTGCGTATATTATCGCCTGCCTGTCTATTTGGCATGAAGCCTACTTGATCTCTATGTATTAATTTTCCTATAATGTTATTGAGGCGTTTTGCTATTATTTTTGCTAATAATTTAATATCGAGGTTTAACAGAGAGATAGGCCGATAATTCACACAGGAAGTATCATCAGAAACGGGTTTTGGGATCATACAAACAATTGCCATTAATGTTTCTTGCCGAAAAGAATGTCCATCTAGAAGTTTGTTAAAAGTTTCAGTGAGAATGGGAGAGAGTATTTCTGAGAATGTTTTATAGTATAAAGCCGAGTAGCCGTCTGGGCCTGGTCTTTTGTTAAGTTTTAGGTCTTTTATGGCATTAGCAACTTCATCTATAGTTATAGGCTCATCCAAACTGCTTTTTTGATTCTGAGATAACTCAGGTAAGGTTATTTTTGAGAAGAAGGATTCAGCCTCTGTAGGATTAAATTCATTGTTTGTCTTGTATAAAGTTGCAAGATGTGAGTGAAATTTATGGACTATTTTACCTGGATTACAAGTGTAAACATTTTTTGATAATTTCAAACGTATTGGTTTCAAAGATTTGTTAGTTGAATTTAATGCCCGAGCCAAATATGTACCTGGTTTGTTTGTATTCATGTAGAAATTGTGTTTGGAGCGTTTGAGGGATTTATCAACTGACTCAGTGAGAAATAGATCGTATTCCAATCTAGATTTTTCCAGATGAGATTTTGTACTCTGAGATGGATTATCTTGAAATGATATGTAGGCTGCATTAAAATTGAGTTCTAGTTTTTTTGCTAGATTTTTGCGTTCCCGTTTAAATAGTGCCATTTGTCTTTGTATTGTACCACGCAAGACAGGCTTATGAGCTTCCCACAGTGTTATTGGGGAGATGTCTGTTGTATTATTAATTGATATGTATTCCTTTAAAGCTTGTTCAATGGCCATCTGATGTAGTGGGTGTTTGAGCATTATGTCCGGTAAGTACCACGTTGGGTCATGCGCTTTTGGTATGGCTGAGGCTATAGTAGTGTATACTGCATTATGGTCAGACCACGGAATCGGAATTATATCTGATGCAATAATTTCTGGTATCATTCCTATTGTTAGAAAAATATGATCTATTCTGGTGAAGGTTTGATGAGGGTGCGAGAAATAAATGAATTTCTTTTTCATTGGGTTATTTTCTCTCCACGAATCTACCAGATTGTATTTGGAAAGAAGTTGAGAAAAAGGTAATCTAGAGGTTATTTTGGATGGTGTAAAAGGTGATTTATCTAGAAATGGGAGGAGGACCTGGTTCGAATCCCCACACATTATCACTGTTCCTATTTTGTGTGCATTAATCACTTGTAATATATGTGAGAGGAATGATGTAGGTTGTTTGTTAGGAGCGTAGTAGGAAATCACCGTGATTGCTGTATCCATTATATAACCCATGAGTATCAGGTATCTACCTTCTGGGTCTTTAATTTCTGATGATAAGGTGAATGGTGTGGATCGGTGAAATGCAATTAGAGTTCCCCTTTGCTTGGTACAGGCAGAAGCCGTGTAAATTTGTTGATAAAAAGGAGAAATATATTTTGGAGTAGAATCTTTGGTGAAGTGTGTTTCTTGGAGGCATACTATGTGAGCCTTCTTGTTATGAAAAGGAAGGCTTTGGTCCTTTTTTGTGGGACATTTATTCCCTGAACATTCAGGGAAAGTATATTCAGTGGTGCCATGGCAACAGATCAAATAGTTTTGACTTACTTTTTGTTATGCAGAGCTGACTGCGCAGATCAACCTGTGTGGACTGAAGAGATGAATAGATAGAAAAGAAACCAGTGAATTCTGGAGTAAAGAGTAAACAAAAAACATATGAGATTAGATGATACATTGTATAAATTATTTTTTGCAAGTAATCACAATTTACCCGTGAAAGAGAGTAAATATCTCTCTCAGGGGAATAAGTGCCTTCGTCACACTCCCACATAATATGGTTGGGAGAATGAGGAGGGCTAATGGGGGTACACGGATCTTCCGCTTACAGGAGAGAAGTGCTATGTCAAAAGACATCAAAATGATGTTTCATTAATTGGAGTGCAGAATATAGTTTTTGTTGAAATAATTTATTCCAGGGTGGTTGTATATGGTTAGTCTTGCCCTAGGCTAAATAATTCAGTTAGAAAGGTACTGTTAATAACTTTGGTATTGATGAAGATAGTTTGAATTATTTTGGGATTTTATCCCTTTTAGAGTAAACAATTACATATTTTAATCATATGTAACTGTTTAGATATGTTAACTCATAAAATTGAGGTTGTATTGCTTCAGATTAGAATAAACAAAAACATAATTCTAGGAACTAGTTAGGTAATAATATATTTGTTTTAAGAAAAGAAAGAAAAAGCTTCCTTTACTTCTGGATTATTGAACATATTTGTCATAAAAAGTAATACATTTATTGTTATTACCTGATAATATATAACTGAACAAGAATTTCCTTATTTCACTTATATATTCTAAGGCTATATGAATCAGAAGTAATAAGAAATATAACTGGAATGTAACAAGATCCCACACAGTGTGTGACTATCAGACTGCAGTTACATTTAGTTATAAATACAGGTTTTTTATAGAGAACCATCTCTTAGTATAATAAATGAAGTGATATCAGGAATTAGGATGTCAGTCCATTGAATCTTCTTGGTCCATGGATAATGTGGCATAACGGCCTCTTTTGTGAGAATGATGATTCCCATTTTGTTCTGAAATTTTCTGAGTGCTGCCTGAAGGTGAAGATGATGTCATTCTTCTGCATGTGGGAGAGTTGCTGCTTGTGGGTTCTGTCAGATTTAATTTTAAAAGGGTTTGTTGTAGTTCATCTGCTGATCTGCTTCTGTAAATTGTACCTTGGTAGTTAAATCTGACTGAAAAGGGGAAGCCCCATTGATACATAATGTTGTGGCGTTGCAGTTCCATTAGTTGGGGTTTCATGGATCGTCTTTTAGTAATAGTAAGTTGGGATAGGTCAGCAAAAATTTGATAATTGTGTCCTTGAAAATTAAGTTCCTTTTTTTTCTCTTGCAGCAATTAGTATTTGTTCTTTCGTTCTGTAATAATGAAATTTTGTGATTATATCACGTGGGGGTCCATCTTTCTTTTTGGCTGTGTACTCTGTCCAGTTCTAATCGTTCAATAGGGATTTCTGGCTTTAGTTCTTGTAATAGAGCAGTAATAGTAGATTGCAGGTCTGTCACAGTTTCAGGTATTCCCCTTATGCGCAAGTTTGAACGTCTGGCTCTATTTTCGTAATCTTCGAGCTTAGTTTGAAGTATTAAATTCTCTTCTTTTAATTGTTCCAATTCTGTTATATTTACTTGGGTTGTAATTTCAATTTCATCCATTTTTATTTCTAAGGCTGCGGTGCGGTTTCCCAGCTCTCTTATTTCTTTGGTTAGGCTTTTTGTTATTTGGTCTGAGGTTTGTTTTAAAGCCTTATGAAGCATCTTTTCAAATTGTAATAATGTTACTGGGGATGCTGAGGAGGCTTGTGGAGAAGTTTGTGAGAGGATTTGTTCTGTATCTGACTCAAATGGAGAGTCTTGCTCTGACATTTTCTGTCTGTGAGAGCGCCCTGATGCTGTATCTTGTGAGGTGACTGGAGCTGCTTTAGTTGCAGTGAGTGCCTGTGAGCTCTTTGTGAGGTGATTTTTACTTCTGCCACGGTTTCCTCCCAGTACCATATTTCCTGCCCAAACTTTCACAGTTTGTTCCCTGGGGCAAAAAGGTTCAAATGAATACCTTTTGAGCCTGCAGGCTCCGCTTAGTCCTTCTCTCCTCAGCGGTGCAGAGCTCTAACAATGCATGTCTGCTCCGCTAGGCTCCGCCCATCTCCCCCCGCAATCTCACTTTCAAAGACCGCAAAGCCCTAAAAACTTTGGCCTCCAATCCCTCCATCACCATAAAACCCTCAGACAAAGGGGGAAACATTGTTATATTGGACAATGATCAATACGTTGAGATTTGCAATAAAATACTGTCCAATCAACAATGGTACTGTAGGATTTCATCTAATAAGATTGAAAAGTTCAACAGGGAATTCTACAGGCTTATGGATTAATAATATTCTGCATATCTACTCACAAAATCAGAATATGACTTCATTAGAACTGCCTTACCCCGCACCCCAACTTTTTATGCTTTACCCAAACTGCATAAAGATATACGTAAACCATCAGGCCGGCCAATAATTTCGGGCAACGGTTCCCTTAAGGAGAAATTAAGCCAATACATAGATGGACATCTGCAGCCATATGTGTTAAGTATACCCAGTTATGTAAAAGACACTATGCATCTCTTGCAGATCATAGACAGCATCCATGTTCCACCAAAGTCATTATTGGTGGCCTTGGATGTTGAAGCATCGTATAGTTCAATACCTCACGATAAAGGACTGGCTTGCATTTGAAATGTGTTGTCACATGATGCCCATATGAGTGACGGAAAAAGACATTTTTCTGATTGATGCTCTAGATTTCATCTTGCACCACAATTACTTTATGTTCAACGGTGACTTTTTCCTCCAGGTACAGGGGGTCGCTATGGGGACGTTTTGTGCCCCATCATACGCGAACCTGTACCTGGGGGAATGGGAAAGCTGGTTGGAACAGTCCATATTTACGTGTCCCCACATTGATAATGTGGTGATATGGCGTTGGTACATAGACGACATTTTGCTTGTCTGGGACGGCACCCCGGACAATCTCCAAACCTTTGTGCAAAAATTAAATACCAGTCCATTTAATCTCACTTTCACTATGACATTCCATGAACATGAGATTACTTTTCTGGATGTGACCATCCACAAGCAACACGATGGTTCACTAACCAGTTCCCTATACCGTAAACCGACATCTGGGAATTCCATTCTTCATGCCACCAGCTTTCACTCCCAACCTCTGATCCATTCGATTCCCTACAGTCAGTACCTACGGGTCAGGAGAAATTGTACTGATGACATTGTATTCAAAAGAGAGGCAGACATGTTAAGGGAGAGACTCCTGACACGTGGGTACTACAAAACATGTCTAAAGAGGGCTTTCAGACGGGCATGTTTGAAATCTAGACATGCACTAATTTTTAATTCAGAATCCAAGAGTAACAAAACTAACCCAATTCGGATTATAACCTGATTTTCCAATCAACATAGGACCATAAAAAACATTGTTGAAAGATATTGGCATGTCCTCAAGCTAGACCCCACCATTGGCCCCTTTTTCGTGCAAGACAAACCTTCCATCACTTTTAAGCGGGCCAAATCTATCAGGGATAATTTAGTATCCAGTGAATTTTCAGGGGGGGGTGTGGGTAAATGTGACCCTTGTAAATGCCCTGACACCTTTTAGTGTGGCGGATGCCCATACTGCCAGGTCATGAACATAAAGCCTAACATCAAACTACCTAATGGTCACAAGTATGCTCCCAAGCACTTTGCAAATGGCAAAACAATAGGTGTGGTATACCTGTTAATTTGCGAGTCTGCATGCTACTATGTGGGCAAAACTAATCAGGATTTCTGGCGGTGGGCATACCGCCACATAGCCGCTATGAAATTCTGCAACCCCAGCTTACCACTGGTAAGACATGTCTCAGCGTTCCATACAGGAAATTTCCCCAGAGTGTCTTTTTTTATTCTGTATCGTGTCCATCCAGGGTTACGCAGTGGGGATTGGAATAAAATTCTGTTGCAGAAAGAACAGAAATGGATCTATCGCCTACAGGCTACTAAGCCTCCTGGCTTGAATGACGCCATTTCATTCCGACCCTTCCTAGAGGGCTTTACCTCCGGGGGACCCGAGAGGGACCCGTCCGAGGTAAACACACCTCAGTTTTTGTAAAATTTTTACAAACTACGAATCAATGTTATACGCATGTTTTCCCTGAAAGCCATAATCTCCTATCTGATTTTTAGTGAAAGGGGCAGGCTGGTTATCATCAGACTTCATATTAATGCAGGCCAGTCAGGTTGGATATATGTCTGATACTCCAATCCAAACATGCGTACATGCTCTAATTATATCACATGCCTGCTATACATGTCTGTACCAGCCCACTATCTGGCTATCATTCTTTTTATTTGTTATTTTACACACAATCTTTTCATATGTGTTGTTATTGGCATTATTATGTCCATCTACCGCTCCCCTCCACGTTTTCCTGTGTTTCTTTTGGCATGCCTTTCCACCGTTGTGGATTCCTATTTATATATATCTCTTCTTCCTCCATAGAGTCCTGGGTACAAGTGTTCGGCAATGCTGTGGATCTGGCTCCTGGACCAACGTTGCACTGGAGGAACGGTCGGTATGTGCCCTAGCAGTCCACTCGGCGCACGGGGACCAATGTGCCACTCCCCCCTTTTTAGCGCTTTTGGCCTCCCGTTCTCATGATCGCACATGGCTGGGGCATTGTTTTTGTCCCGTTACCATGGTGATCAATGCGCTGCGGGTCCCCAACGTGGACGCCGGTCCCCTCCCAGTACATGTCACACTGGTGTCAGAGCTGGATGTTTCCTCCCTCTGCGCTCTGATACGTGGGTGGGACCAAGGGGGCGGGCCTGCGCTCCGGGGATTCGGAGGGCGATCCCTCCCACTATCTATGACACTCACCGGCTCATCATCTGTTACTGATATCCACACTAATGAACGGCATTAGAAAAGCCTTATGGTTTGGACGGCCAATCTCATGCCTACACAGGCGTTGGACCGGTTGTTCAGCTCTACTACTCCTTAAGGTAACTAGTCCATTCCTATCCTTATAAATTGCAGTCTCTGTCTATAGATGCAGGCCAGGAGAGGCCAGCACACGCAAATCCACTTACACACTAGTGTAATGTGGATTGGTTGTGCTGAGGCAGTGTTTTTGTATGTTGGTCCCTCTGTGATTTTAATTAATCACACAACACTTTCTGTCTTTTTCTTTCAGCTATTGTATGCTGATGTGTCCAACTACTGTGCTCTCCCTCTTGATGTGAGACCTGGTCACACGGAGGGATTCAGCATTCATCCCTACCCTGCTAGAGTCTTATGCGATTTCCTCCTACTTGCTAGGAGTGATCTCCACTTTGTATGAGCCTATAGGTAAGCTGGTGGACAGATTGATGTCCCTATTATATTAATATCAATACACACTAGATGCAAGCTTCACCTTCTTGATTTTGATTATTTTTCTTTTACATCTATGGATTAGAATCTACTAGATTGTCCTTTTTTATGTCTTAGGTGATATACACCATTCACAACAGCTGTCATCAGTGGCATCAATTTGCGGGTGGGAGGAGGCCCTTTGTGTCCTGTTTTTGGACTGAATGCCTATGCCGTGTCCTTGGTGCTAGTGTTGGCTCACATGTCCGTTCCTGGTCAGTGGGTCACTGTGCCCATAGTTTTCTTTTAAAGTTAGATGCTTTCTAATGTGTGTTCAAAAAGCTAAATGGTGAGAATATCATCTAAATACATTAAATATTTTTGACTGTTTTGATCATATGTTGTTCTCATACCATGAATGTTTTCTAAGATGTTTTGCCCTTTTTTTGTAAATGTGTAGATAACCACTCACCTCATCACCAGCCCCTGAAGAAGATGTTCCAACCTATTTAAAACCTCGAAACGCGTCGGGATTTTTGTATGTGCAGACCTTAGCCGCAATAGTCGGTGTGGTTTTCTGTGTTTATCACTGTACCTTTATAGGCTATTGCCATTGTCATCACCACTTGAATTGTCAGCATCCTTATCTTTTTATCCAAGTTTTTTCATGTTCCCTGTCATGATTTTAATCTTTTGATAATAAAATTATATATGCGATTTTGATATATTGTTTGAAGACTCTTGCCTTACAAAGTTCCATTTAGCGGAAAACAATGTTCTATTGTATAGTTTCATAGGGATGTGGGCAAGCTGTCTTCTTCCCTAAGGCTACCGTCACCACCCTCCCTCCCTCTGGGCAATCATCTGGGATACGCACAGGTCCCAGATGATTGCCCGGCCAGTCACGACATGCAGCGCAACTCGCACATGCACAGTGGGTGTGAAGCCACAGTTAAAATGCCGGTGCCGCAGAGAGGAGGGGGAGACAAGTGGGGCTTCGTACGCCCGCATCGCTGGACCCTGGGACAGGTTAGTGTCCGATTATTAAAAGTCAGTAGCTGCAGTATTTGTAGATGCTGACTTCTATTTATTATTTTTTAAGAAGAACTCTGCTTTAAAGTAGTGAGTGTACAGCTTGTTTAACAGTGTAAATTTGCTGTCCCCTCAAAATAACTCAACACACAGCCATTAATGTCTAAACCACTGGCAACAAAAGTGAGTACACCCCTAAGTGAAAATGTCCAAATTGGGCCCAAAGTGTCAATATTTTGTGTGGCCACCATTATTTTCCAGCACTGCCTTAACCCTCTTGGGCATGAAGTTCACCTGAGCTTCACAGGTTGCCACTGGAGTCCCCTTCCACTCCTCCTTGATGACATCATGGAGCTGGTGGATGTTAGAGACCTTGCGCTCCTCCACCTTCCATTTGAGGATGCCCCACAGATACTCAATAGGCATTAGGTCTGGAGACATGCTTGGCCAGTCCATCACCTTTACCCTCGGCTTCTTTAGCAAGGCAGTGGAAGCCTTGGAGGTGTGTTTGGGGTCGTTATCATGTTGGAATACTACCCTGCGGCCCAGTCTCCAAAGGGAGGGGGATCATGGTTTGCTTCAGTATGTCACAGTACACGTTGGCATTCATGGTTACCTCAATAAACTGTAGCTCCCCAGTACAGGCAGCACTGAAGTAGCCCCAGACCATGACATTCCCACCACCTTGCTTTGTACTCCTCCCCTCCCCCTCCTCCTCCCTCCACTGTACCCACTGTAACTGTAGTCTGTGTGTGTGCGTGTGTGTGTGTGTGCACGTGTGTGTATTGCCAGAAAGAATCCAGCTATGCATGACATGAATTCCTATATGTTATTGTGCCTATTCATGTGGTGCACCAATATACTATATACCCAGTTACCTATCTGTTAGAACCTATGAATTTTTAATTGTTTTTGCTCTTACTGACTCATTATTTTTATCTGTGCCTTGAAAAGTTGCAAATATTTATTTGGACTGTAATTACAGCATATACTAAACCATTGTTTGAAATGCCAAAATAGTTAAAAGATAATCTACAGATAAGTAATTTTTTACAAACTTGGTATTGTTTTAACTGAAATATTTTATCTGTACCCTGTATTTATAATGTAAAAAAATAAATATATATATAGTGTAAAAAAATATATATATATTTCTGCATTTTTTTTTAAACTTGTAACGGATTTTAAAAGACTCACCATACCTTTTAAAAAATATATTTCAGTGTTTACTTCCTCCAAAAATGTAAAAGGTAGTCAGGAAATTAGATGCATTATTTATGCCCTTAGAAGGGTGCTCCTTGGATTTTTTGGCCTCTTTGTGTGGCTAGGCCATGAAAACGTCACACACTCACAGGATATTGCCATATTTGAGAGGAGTAGCAGGATGTGTTTTGCTGTCTAACTCTAAATATGACTGTACTGTGCATTAAACATATCTTATTATTTGACAATGTTTTCATTATGCATTTTCCAAAAACTTGTGGCATAAAATGAAATCTTCAAAAGACTCACCATGCCTCTTACCCCCAAAATACCTTGGGTGTTTTCTTTCCAAATTGTGGTAATTTTGTGGGTGCTTCCACTGTCCTTGTTCTCTAGGGTCTTAACCACTTGCCGACCGCCTAACGCACATATACGGTGGCAGAATGGCACGGGCAGGCAAAATCACGTACCCATACGTGATCTGCCTCCCGCGGGTGGGGGGTCCGATTGGACCCCCCCCCGGTGCCATAGGCGGTCGGCTCTCGTTCGCGGGCGATGAAACGTCAGGGGGAGGCCATCCATTGATGGCCACCCCCTCCCGATCGCTCCCGGCGAATGAAAACGCTTCCTTTCCCTCTGTAATGTAAACAGAGGGAAAGGAAGTGATGTCATCCCTCCTCGAGCCGGTCTTTTCGTCCCGGCGCAGAGGAGAGAAGACATCCAAGTAAGTGCACCAACACTACACTTACAGTAGAACACGCAGGCACACTTTTCACCCCCCCAGTCACCCCCCGATCACCCCCCGATCACCCCCCTGTACCCCCTGTCACTCTGACACCAATAGCAGTTTTTTTTTTTGCATTGGTGTCAGTTTGTGTCAGTTACAAGTGTTAGGGCAGTTAGGTTAGCCCCTTTAGGTCTAGGGTACCCCCCCTTAGGTCCAGGGTACCCCCCTAACCCCCCCTAATAAAAGTTAACCCCTTGATTACCCCCCGTCGCCAGTGTCGCTAAGCGATCGTTTTTCTGATCGCTGTATTAGTGACACAGGTGACGCTAGTTAGGGAGGTAAGTATATAGGTTCGCTGTCAGTGTTTTATAGTGACAGGGACCCCCATATACTACCTGCTAAAGGTTTTAACCCCTTGATTGCCCCCTAGTTAACCCTTTCACCAGCGATCACCGTATAAGTGTTACGGGTGACGCCGGTTAGCTAGTTTGTTTTTTGTAGTTTATTACAGTTTATTATAGTTTATTATAGTTTTAGGGCACCCACCGTTTATTACCTTATAAAGGTTTAACCCCCTAATTGCCCGGCGGTGATATAAGTTACGTTTTTAGGATCTGATAAGGTCTGCGTCGCCCCAGGCAGCGTCAGGTTAGCGCCAGTACCGCTAAAACCCACGCACGCAGCATACACCTCCCTTAGTGCTATAGTATCTGAACGGATCGATATCTGATCCGATCAGATCTATACTCCCCAGCAGTTTAGGGTTCCCTGAAACACAGTGTTAGCGGGATCAGCCCAGATACCTGCTAGCACCTGCGTTTTGTCCCTCGGCCCAGCCCAGCCCAGCCCAGCCCACCCAAGTGCAGTATCGATCGATAACTGACACTTACAAAACACTAAGCACACATAACTGCAGCGTTCGCAGAGTCAGGCCTGATCCCTGCGATCGCTAACAGTTTTTTGGTAGCGTTTTCAATCAATCGCTAACAGTCAGGAGCTTTTTTGCCTGTGAGTCTCACTAGTGTACCCCTAAATTTAGAGGCCAAAATGGCAAATCGAAGGTACACTAGTGAAGAGGCCTACACGTTTCTGAGTATGACAGATAGTGAAGAGGAAGTCACTCATCTGTCAAGTTCAAGCTCAGAATACGAACCTGTAGAGGACAGCGGCTCCATGACAGATAGCTCTGACAACGGAGTTGTGGTCCCTGCTAGGGTCAGGCGTACCAGACCCCGAACTTCTTCTGTCCTTGAAGTGCAAGAACCGCAGGGCTCTCATATGGAGCAGAGAAGTACTAGCGCCGCTACTCCTTCTGGTGAACTGGCAAGCACCAGCGGCCTAGTACACCCTGTTCATACATCCAGCACTGCAGTATCACGTGGTGACGTGGCGAGTCCCATAAGTGCAGTTCAAGCTGGCGAGGTGGCAAGCACAAGTAGTGTCCCGCTGCCACCAAGAAGAAGACGAACACAGGCCCGTCGTGCCCATAGTGCCCTTCCTGCTGCATTCGCCAATCCGAATTGGGAACCCACCACTTCTGCAGCACCCGTACTTCCCCCATTCACTGGCCAACCCGGAATTCAGGTGGAAACAGTTGACTTTACGCCACTGGATTTTTATTCGCTGTTTTTCACCGAAGATCTCTATAGATCTATTGTGGACCAAAGCAATTTGTACGCTGGTCAACACATCGCCACTATTCCCCAGTCCACCCTTGCCAGAGATTGGAGACCAATTACGGTCTCCGAATTTAAGATCTTTCTGGACCTTTCCCTCCTCATGAGCATAACCAAAAAGAGTGAGTTGCGGTCATATTGGTCCACTGACCCAATTCACCATATGCCCGTGTTCTCTGCCTCCATGACCAGGGCACGATACGAGCAGATTTTGCGGTTCATGCACTTCAACGACAATGAACTCTGTCGTCCTCGTGGAGACCCTGCATACGATCGGCTCTACAAAATTCGGCCCCTCGTAAACCACTTCAACCAACGTTTTGCAGACTTGTTTACCCCCCATCAAGTTGTCTGCGTTGATGAGTCCCTGATTAAGTTTTCTGGCCGCTTGTCCTTCAAACAGTACCTTCCCAGCAAGCGTGCCAGATACGGGGTCAAGATGTATAAGCTCTGTGACAGGGCCACAGGCTATACATGTAGATTTATGGTTTACGAGGGCAAAGATAGTCACGTAGAGCCGATAAACTGCCCTGACTACATAGGAAGCGCTGGCAAGATAGTGTGGGACTTGGTGTCACCCTTATTCGGAAAGGGGTACCACTTGTACGTGGACAATTATTATACGAGCGTGCCACTTTTTAGTCACTTGTTTGATCATCAGATTGGAGCATGTGGCACCGTGCGACCTAATCGCCGGGGCTTTCCCCAGCGGCTTGTAGAGTCCCGTCTTAGGCTGGGGGAGAGAGCCTGCTTGCAGTATAATAATTTGCTCGCTATGAAGTGGAGGGACAATAAGAATGTTTTCGTTCTTACCTCCCTTCATGCAGACACGACGACCCAAATTACTACGGCGACTGGTGTTGTGGAGAAACCCCTCTGTGTCCACGAATACAACCTTAATATGGGAGGGGTGGACCTCAACGACCAGTTGTTGGCGCCGTACCTAATTGCCGTAAGGCCAGACGCTGGTACAAAAAAGTGTCTGTTTATTTATTTCAATTGGCTTTGCTGAATGCTCATGTGCTATACAGAGCTTCAGGATGGACTGGATCCTTCCTTAAATTCCAGGAAGAGATCGTCAGAGCCCTTCTGTATCCAGACGGTGCTCCACCTCACCTTCCCCAACCAGATGCAGTAAGCCGGCTGCATGGGAGGCATTTTCCTTATGTCCTCCCGAGTACCCCTACCCAACGAGCCCCCCAAAAAAGATGTCGTGTCTGCAGCAAGCGCGGATTTAGGCGTGACACCCGGTATTGTTGTCCCTCCTGTCCTGACAATCCTGGTCTATGCATTGGTGAATGTTTTGAACGCTACCATACACTAGTGGAGTATTAGCGTAGGGTTCAGCACGGCACAGACTAGGCACACTAACACAGGGTCTCCCAAGATGCCATCGCATTTTGAGAGACCCAAACCTGTTACAGTTAAAAGTTAAAGTTACTAAAAAAAGTGTTAAAAAAAATAAAAATAAAAAAAAAATAAAAAAATAAAAATACAAAAAAAATATAAAATAAAAAAACCAAAAATAGTTGTCGTTTTATTGTTCTCTCTCTCTATTCTCTCTCTATTGTTCTGCATTCTATACTGCAATGTTTTATTGTTATGTTTTTATCATGTTTGCTTTATAGGTATGCAATTTTTTTATACTTTGTTTTTTTATTGTTAACTACTTTGTTTTCAGGTACGCCATTCAGCTGCAGAGCGGATTTATCTATCTTGACAACAACAGCGTTTGCTCCCACGATATATAAAGCCGTGACTCCAGCGCTGTCGGAGGTGATTTCACCACCACAGTTACATACTTCAGCATATATGCCGAAGCGTGGGGGCAGCAGTGGGTGGAGGAGCAATTTGCTCCTGCCTTTTGCGGGAGGATGCCCCCATGCTTCGGCATATATATATTTTAGGTAGGCACAGGTTGCGTTAAATGTTTTATTTTTTACTATGTTTTTTTTTGTATTTGTTTTGCAGGTATGGTAAGTATTACTGTTATACTGTAATGTTACTTTGTTTTTTTGTTAACCATCATTTGCTTAGCAGGTACGCCATTCAGTTGCAGCGCAGATTTATTTATCTTGACAGCAACAGCGTTTGCTCCCACGATATATAAAGCCGTGACTCCAGCGCTGTCGGAGGTGATTTCACCACCACAGTTACATACTTCAGCATATATGCCGAAGCGTGGGGGCAGCAGTGGGTGGAGGAGCAATTTGCTCCTGCCTTTTGCGGGAGGATGCCCCCATGCTTCGGCATATATATATTTTAGGTAGGCACAGGTTGCGTTAAATGTTTTATTTTTTACTATTTTTTTTTTGTATTTGCTTTGCAGGTATGGTAAGTATTACTGTTATACTGTAATGTTACTTTGCTTAGCAGGTACGCCATTCAGTTGCAGCGCGGATTTATTTATCTTGACAGCAACAGCTTTTGCTCCCACGATATATAAAGCCGTGACTCCAGCGCTGTCGGAGGTGATTTCACCACCACAGTTACATACTTCAGCATATATGCCGAAGCATGGGGGCAGCAGTGGGTGGAGGAGCAATTTGCTCCTGCCTTTTGCGGGAGGATGCCCCCATGCTTCGGCATATATAAATGGTGCATGTATGCCCATCATTAGAAGTGGGCGGATGAAGGGAGGTATTCTAATGGTGGGCATACCCACCGATCAATATCTTTTTTTCGTTCAGCCCACAGGCTGCATGAAAAAAAAGTTTACAATACAAGGACCAGCAACGTACTGGTATGTTGCTGGACTTTGAGTGGTTATACCAGAATGATGCCTGCAGGTTTAGGTATCATCTTGGTATCATTCTTTTCAGCCAGCGGTCGGCTTTCATGTAAAAGCAATCCTAGCGGCTAATTGGCCTCTAGACTGCTTTTACAAACAGTGGGAGGGATTCCCCCCCACCGTCTTCCATGTTTTTCTCTGGCTCTCCTGGCCCAACAGGGAACCTGAGAATGCAGCCGGTGATTCGGCCAGCTGACCATAGAGCTGATCAGAGACCAGAATGGCTCCAATCATCTCTATGGCCTAAGAAACCGGAAGCTACGAGCATTTCATGACTTAGATTTCGCCGGATGTAAACAGTGCCATTGGGAAATTGGGAAAGCATTTTATCACACCGATCTTGGTGTGGTCAGATGCTTTGAGGGCAGAGGAGAGGTCTAGGGTCTAATAGACCCCAATTTTTTCAAAAAAGAGTACCTGTCACTACCTATTGCTATCATAGGGGATATTTACATTCCCTGAGGTAACAATAAAAATGATAAAAAAAAAATAAAAATGAAAGGAACAGTTTAAAAATAAGAAAAAAAATGAAGGAGTGAATTCAAAAATTTATGCCCCTAGAAATCCTGAAGGCGGTGCTTGGTTTTCGGGGCTCCGTACGCGGCTAGGCTCCCAAAAAGTCCCACACATGTGGTATCCCCGTACTCAGGAGAAGCAGCAGAATGTATTTTGGGGTGTAATTCCACATATGCCCATGGCATGTTTGAGCAATATATCATTTTGTGACAACTTTGTGCAAAAAAAAAAAAAATTGTCACTTTCCCGCAACTTGTGTCAAAATATAAAATATTCCATGGACTCAACATGCCTCTCAGCAAATAGCTTGGGGTGTCTACTTTCCAAAATGGGGTCATTTGGGGGGGTTTTGTGCCATCTGGGCATTTTATGGCCTTCAAAAATGTGATAGGTAGTGAGGAGTGAAATCACAACTTTACGCCCTTAGAAATCCTGAAGGCGGTGCTGGGTTTTCGGGGCCCCGTACGCGGCTAGGCTCCCAAAAAGTCCCACACATGTGGTATCCCCGTACTCAGGAGAATCAGCAGAATGTATTTTGGGGTGCAATTCCACATATGCCCATGGCCTGTGTGAGCAATATATCATTTAGTGACAACTTTGTGCAAAAAAAAAAAATTGTCACATTCCCGCAACTTGTGTCAAAAAATAAAATATTCCATGGACTCAACATGCCTCTCAGCAAATAGCTTGGGGTGTCTACTTTCCAAAATGGGGTCATTTGGGGGGGTTTTGTGCCATCTTGGCATTTTATGGCCTTCAAAACTGTGATAGGTAGTGAGGAGTGAAATCAAAAATTTATGCCCTTTGAAATCCTGAAGGCGGTGCTTGGTTTTCGGGGCCCCGTACGCGGCTAGGCTCCCAAAAAGTCCCACACATGTGGTATCCCCGTACTCAGGAGAAGCAGCTAAATGTATTTTGGGGTGCAATTCCACATATGTGCATGGCCTGTGTGAGCAATATATCATTTAGTGACAACTTTTTGTAATTTTTTTTTTTTTTTTTGTCATTATTCAATCACTTGGGACAAAAAAAAAAAATATTCAATGGGTTCAACATGCCTCTCAGCAATTTCCTTGGGGTGTCTACTTTCCAAAATGGGGTCATTTGGGGGGGTTTTGTACTGCCCTGCCATTTTAGCACCTCATGAAATGACATAGGCAGTCATAAAATAAAAGCTGTGTAAATTCCAGAAAATGTACCCTAGTTTGTAGACGCTATAACTTTTGCGCAAACCAATAAATATACGCTTATTGACATTTTTTTTTACCAAAAACATGTGGCCGAATACATTTTAGCCTAAATGTATGACTAAAATTGAGTTTATTGGATTTTTTTTATAACAAAAAGTAGAAAATACCATTTTTTTTCAAAATTTTCGGTCTTTTTCCATTTATAGCGCAAAAAATAAAAACGGCAGAGGTGATCAAATACCATCAAAAGAAAGCTCTATTTGTGGGAAGAAAAGGACGCAAATTTCGTTTGGGTACAGCATTGCATGACCACGCAATTAGCAGTTAAAGCGACGCAGTGCCGAATTGTAAAAAGTGCTCTGGTCAGGAAGGGGGTAAAACCTTCCGGGGCTGAAGTGGTTAAAAAATATAATAGGTAGTCAGGAAATTAGACACATAATTTATGCTCCTTCAAAGCCCAAAATTGCTCCCTGGATTTTGGACCCTTCTATGCTTCTAGGCTGTGAAAAAGTCTCACATATGTGATATCCCATAGGAGTAGCAGGATGTGTTTTGAGGTGTAATTCTAAGTAAGCCTATAATGTGATTTCTTCATTTTCCAATAATTTGACAAAAAATTACAACTTCAAAAAGCTCTCCATGCCTCTTACTTAATACCTGTGACTGTCTACTTTCCAAAAAGGGGCAGTTTTTGGGAGTATTTGTAATGTTCTGGCATTTTAGGGCCTCAAGAAATGAGTAGAGGCAGTCAGTAGATCAGGATTGATCGATTTTCAAATATGTGTGCCATAGTTTGTAGGCTCTACAACTTTGCACAGAAGTACACACCTATTTGTTTCTTTCACCAATGAAATGTAGCAGATTATATTTTGGTCTAAATTTATGAAGAAAGATTATTTATTTGCATTTTTTATCTCTTTCCCTTTATATAGCAAAAAATAGAGACCCCAGTGGTGATTAAATAGCACCAAAAAAACTCTATCTGTCTCAGAAAAAATATTTTAAATTAATTCCGATATTGTGTTGCATGCCTGAGCAATTTTCATTCAAATTGTAACAATTGCTGAAAACTGATAAATGGTCTGGGAAGGAAGGAGATGAACCAGCCTTGTCTGTGCTTCATCAACAGTTAACACAAGGTGATAGGGACACCTCATCACTTCATCAAAGAGAGACCTCATCAAAGACATACTGGAACCTAAAAGGATGTGGATATCATCCCTCTTTTGACAGACCCAATGCCTTAATAGTGCAAAAAGTAAAGGGAACATGTAAAAATAAAAATATAGGAGCTGACATGTTTCTTTTAATGCCTGTCATCCTAATTCTGACTTCACTAAATAATGAGTCACAAGCCCAGTATAAATGTGCAGGGTGGCAATTAGGAGATTTTAGACTTCACTGCCTGCACATGAATCATTTTTTTAGATAGTGGACTTATGCCCCGTACACACGATCAGAAATTCCGCCAGCAAAAGTCGGATGTGAGCTTTTGGTCAGAAATTCCGACCGTGTGTATGCTCCATCAGACTTTTGCTGGTAGAATTCCAGCCAACAAAAGATTGAGAGCAGGTTCTCTATTTTTCGGTCGGAAAAGGTTCCTATCCGAAAATGCGTTCATCTGTATGCAATTCGGACGTGCAAAAAATCACGCATGCTCAGAAACAATTGCTCGGAAGCATTGAACTTCATTTTCTCGGCTTGTTGTAGTGTTGTACGTCACCGCGTTCTTGGCGGTCGAAAGTTCAGAGAACTTTTGTGTGACCGTGTGTATGCAAGGCAAGCTTGAGCGGAATTCCGTCGGAAAAACCATCCAAGTTTTTTCTGATGGAATTTCTGATCGTGTGTATGGGGCATTAGGATGGAAGCCCTGGATCTTGCACCTTTAAAAGCAAGTCTTCAATGACAGTTTTCATGTTTATATCCTCATTTTTTGTGAACATTTAGAGCCGACCTGATGCCAAAAAATATTTTTTTGACATGTGCACTGTAAAACCAACAACACACTAATGATGATTGGAGGAATGATGGATGAACATCACAATCCCCCCTCCTATCACAGAGCTCTATTTATTCATTGAAAAGAATGCAAAACATTTACTGATTGGAGGATCTGGAGATCAAGCTGCCCATTGGCATCTAATTATTCTAGCCAGAACTGTAACCTTAGCACCAGTCATACAGTGCTGGTGAATGAAAATCAAAATTGTACATAATGCTGAAATCTAGACACATGGGACATACTTCATTGGTGCAGATTTTTTTTTTCAGTGTCAAAGAATATTTTTTCATGGAGATCAGCTTTACATTTATTGTTTTCTAATAAAGACAAGTATATTTTGTTTTTTTTTTCAAAAATATAAAAAAAATCACTAATATCATGAACTTAGTTAAATGTTATAGAGTCATATTGCAGTGCTACAGTTCATTGTATATTTTAGTATAAGTCCACTGATTAATTTCCTATTTTGTCTCAAGGTTAAGTGACAATGAATATAACTGCATTCATATATTTTCTGTTTGCATCGTATTAAAATGCAAATTGAAAAGTCCACACATTAGAGGTATAAGTATGGCTCCTGAACCGTGCTAATTTGCAATGTCAGATGCCTAGATTTCATAGATTTGTCACTGAAAGTTCATTAAATTGACCACCAGCTGTAAGCTTACTGTAATAAAAGCATCTCTTTCTTAATGTTGGCCAAAATACATTGAAAATGAACTGAAAGCAGACTTTTCAGTCTGAAATAATGCTATATAATGTAAACAAGTATAAATTACAAACAAAAAATATGAAAAGAGTCCAACGTTCTTGCAACACCATAACAAATGCTGCCAAAACCTGGGAAATTATAATACATTCCTTTTTTAATTGAAATAATAGTTAAAAATATGTCTAACTATGCTGAAGGCAAGGCATAGCCCTGCAATATATTACAGGTCTAATCAGAACTCAACTACTACAAATACACTGCTGCAAAGAAACTGATATGCCTGTCTAAAAAAAAATACTGTCTTTGGATGACTCACTAAGAGATTCCACAGCATTAAGACTAGATGAATGAGTCTTGTGGTATACAGCATGTATTTCTTTATCATCAGAAGAAGTTGTGTCAAACTACGTGGATTTACTGTATTTGTCCTGAGACATGTTCTTCTTGGAATGATATGTACAGTATCTCACAAAAGTGAGTACACCCCTCACATTTTTGTAAATATTTTATTATATCTTTTCATTTAGCCATTTTCCCTCCCTGGGGTCATGTGACTCATTAGTATAACAAGGTCTCAGGTGTGAATGGGGAGGAGGTGTGTTAAATTTGGCGTTATCCCTCTTACTCTCTCATACTGGTCACTGGAAGTTCAACATGGCACCTCATGGCAAAGAACTCTCTGAGGATCTGAAAAAAAGAATTGATGCTCTAAATAAAGATGCCCTAGGCTATAAGAAGATTGCCAAGACCCAGAAACTGAGCTGCAGCATGGTGGCCAAGACCATACAGCGGTTTAACAGGACAGGCTCCACTCAGAACAGGGCTTGCCATGGTCAACCAAAGAAGTTGAGTGCACATGCTCAGCGTCATACCCAGATGTTGTCTTTGGGAAATAGACATATGAGTGCTGCCAGCATTGCTGCAGAGGTTGAAGGGATGGGGGGTCAGCCTGTCAGTGCTCAGACCATACGCTGCATACTGCATCAAATTGGTCTGCATGGCTGTCTTCCCAGAAGGAAGCCTCTTCTAAAGATGATGCACAAGAAAGCCTGGAAACAGTTTGCTGAAGACAAGCAGACTAAGGACATAGATTACTGGGACCATGTCCTGTGGTCTGATGAGAGCAAGATGAACCTATTTTGTTCAGATGGTGTCAAGCGTGTGTGGCGGCAACTAGGTGAGGAGTACAAAGACAAGTGTGTCTTGCCTACAGTCAAGCATGGTGGTGGGAGTTTCATGAGTGCATGAGTGCTGCCGCCACTGGGGAGCGACAGTTGATTGAGGGAACCATGAATGCCAACATGTACTGTGACATACTGAAGCAGTACTGGGTCACAGGGCAGTATTCCAACATGATAACAACCCCAAACACAACTCCAAGTTGACCACTGCCTTGCTAAAGAACCTAAGGGTAAAGGTGATGGACTGGCCAATCATGTCTCCACACCTAAACCCTATTGGGCTTCTGTGGGGCATCCTCAAATGAAAGGTGGAGGAGCTTAAGGTCTATAAATTCCACCAGCTCTGTGATGTCATCATGGAAGAGTGGAAGAGGACTCCAGTGGCAACCTGTAAAGCTCTGGTGAACTCCATGCCCAAGGGGGTTAAGGCAGTGCTGGAAAATAATGCACACAAAATATTGACAAGTTGGGCCCAATTTGGAAACTTACACTTAGGGGTGTACTCACTTTTGTTGCCAGTGGTTTAGACATTAATGTCTGTGTGTTAAGTTATTTTGAGGGGACGGTAAATTTACACTGTTATTCAAGCTGTACACATACTACTTTACATTGTAGCAAAGTATAATTTCTTCAGTGTTGTCACATGAAAAGATATAATAAAATATTTACAAAAATGTGAGGGGTGTACACACTTTTGTGAGATACTGTATATGCTTTAATTATAACTGGTTAGCGATGAGCTAGGGGTTTGGATTGGTTTGGACAACTTTTTAACAGCTGTTTTACAGTTGCAAATGCTATGAATTTTGTTTGAAAGAATCTATCCTGTATTCTGCAGGAATTTGTCTGTGGGCTTATGGTGTTTGAGCATTATCCACACTTAAAACCATTTTTTTGGAGCTATGCTATGCAACAGTTTCACCTATATTTTTCTGTGGGTTTTTTGGTTTTTATGCACCACCAACACCCAAACCCAGTTTTTTCACAGCTGTATCACAGTTGCAGAGATTGTGAATGTTTGCTAAGCAGGGTCCATCCTGTGCTCTGCAGTATTTTTTTGTTTACGGTATTGGGACACCACCAACAACCATCACCCAATGTTTTCACAGCCTTGTGATGGTAGCACAAAAGATACACTGTTTGCCAGGTTTGATCCTCTCCTCCGTAAAAATGTTCTTGTCAGGTTATTATAAAGTTGATCCGTATGCAAAATATGCAAAGCCTAATTTTTAAGCTTACGGAGATAGAAATCATTTAATTATTGAGAATGGTTAAATACTGCATTGAGCATTAATTTTTTGGAGTAAAATTTTAGTGCATCATCATTAAAAATTCACAACACATTATGTATCCTTATGCTTCTCCTCAGCTGTGAAATTTGGAATACACACTCTTGTGACTGAAAACTGTCCAGTCTAACTTTTTACCTACCTTAACCGCTTGCCAACCAGCCACAGTAATGATGCTGCAGCGGGGAGAGACCTGCAGGCAGTTTTTTTTTTTTTTTAACATACTGTCACCAGATAGTGTTCCTAATCACTGCCACACCATTCATATGATGATGCTGTACTGCATTGTTGACAGTATGTAAAAAAAAATTGAGAAAAAAAACACATTTTATTAATTTTCTTCATTTTACAAAAAAATGTAATGAAAAATTACAAGTTCAAAAAACTTGCCATGCCTCAGAATGTCTACTTTCCAAAAAGGGGTCATTTGGAGGTATTTTTACTGTCCTGGCATTTTAAGCACCTCAAGAAATTCGATTGGCCATCAGTACATCAGGAGTGATCAATTTTCAAATATATGTATACCATAGTTTGTAGACAATATCATTTTCACTCAAATCAATTAATATACACATATTGGGAATTTTTTTTTACCAAAGATACGTAGCCTAAATGTATGAAGAAATTTGATTTTTTGACTGGATTTGTTTTATAGCAGAAACCCAGTGATGATCAAATATTACTAAAAGAAAGCTAGATTTTTGTGAAAAAAATATGTAAATTTTATTTGCATTTAATTGCCAGTTAAAAATAGCGCAATGTCTAATAGCTAAAAAAATGGCCTGGCCATGAATTGGGTAAAACCTTCTGGAGCTCAAGTGGTTAATTATGGCTTATTAATTGTTCTTTGAAGTATGTGCAAACTTAATTCTCCTTTGTCCTAGGGAGAATAAAGTGTAATTTCTGTGTTTACAGATATAGCCTGCCTATTTTCTCCCTCTAGAATTGCTTTCGTTGAGCACTAGTTATGTACTGTGCAGAAAATCAATATGATTTCTATATTATGTATCTGAAAAATATTAGTCTGCTTAACATTAATATTGATGACATTTTCTGTCTGAAATTGGTACAATATTTGGTCACATCTCCACAAAAAATACAACAAATTTAATTATTTAAAGTTAAATCTGCATGCTCTGCCCTCCAGTGATAGCTGCCTCCCAAAAAAATGTATAAGCTGTGCTGCCAAGTGCTTTATTTTTTCCATCAGCTGCATGGAAAAAAATGTTTAATTCTAATGTGCAGTTTGCTTGTTCCCTCACTCTCCCAAATTGTAAACAAAGGAAGCCCATTTTTGGGCAGGGCAAATTTCAATCTGGGTACTCTCTCCCTTAAACCAAGAGTGAGAGAGAGCTGTGCATGATGTCATAAGCCTAGGCTTTTTACCAGACAAGAAACAGGAAATGGTCTGTATAAGGTATTTACTGGCAGAAAAAGAAATTACTATCCAAAGTTAAAACAACAAGGGCAGAGGATTTAATAGATGGAAAGATGAAAAATGACTGAAGTTCCACTTTACCAATTAAGGCTACAAACATGTGCTGCAAAGATGTCTGCTGTATTAATCTTTCGAATGAAAACAAAAGTTTGGCTCCCATTGATTTCAAGGTGGTTCAAGTCTAAAACACACACTATCTGACTGTGTATATGACTGAACGTAAATATAGCTATTTTATTCAAAAGTATTGCATAGTGGTAGTATGCAGCAACTTTCCCTACCTGTTAAGAGTGATTTCTTGGGACATGGCTTGGACGGGACCCAAGATGGATGCCTGAGGCAAGAGCTCATGCACAAAGAGAATGAAAAAAGCCTTTTTAAAAGGATTCATAGGCAATTCTAACTATGGTCAGATCCAACAGGAGTACCCCAACTTCTTGCACTATGAAAGAAACCGGAACGCAGCTCAGCAAAAACATCATGGAGATTTTCAATACCCATCCAGCAGGCCAGCACGTGGAGACACAGGCCTCACAAGCCTCGCAGGCCTCATCCCCGGACTCGCCTAGAAGCGACGCGGAAACGATAACTGAGATCCTTGTGGCTCCCAACCCGAGCCTCCTCGACCTACAAAGAGATCTGCAAAATGTTGCCCTGGACATTAAACACACCTTAACAATGGCTATATCAGATCTAAAGACGGATATCCAAACGATGAATCACCGCCTCACAGAAGTGGAAGAAACTTCCCAGCTACAGGCCGCAGCCATCAGGAAAGTACAAAAATCCTCTGATCTACAACTACCGCACATATTTGAGCTCCACAGACGAGTGGAAGACTTATATAATAGAGGCTGCAGGCATAATATTAGGGAGAGAGGGGTCCCTGAGGGAATGAAACCAATTGCATTGCCACAGACGGTATGCTCCATATTTAGCAACCTTCTTGACCCCCCTGCTGACTCCCCTATTGAGATGGAGCATATACACCACGCTCTAAGACCCCCTCCCCATAACTCCAAACCTCCCAGAGACATTATATGCTGTATTGTCAATTTTCCCCTCAAGGAGGAAATACTCAGGAAAGTGAGAGAACGGGGCCGCATTTTATTCAATAGCGCAGACATTAAACTTTTCTAAGACCTCTCGCAGATAATCCTGCAAAACAGGCGCACCCTGCACCCTCTACTGAAAGTACTGAGCACCCGCAATATCCAGTTAAAAGAAAAAATGGCGCCTCTGCACTTAGATGTGCCTTTTTTTCTTTTATCTGTTTTTCTATTAGAGATTGCTCCTCTCCTCGAGTGCTGCCCTAAGTGTTTGAAGATCATCCACCCAATATAGACACTATCTGCCTGGTTCTGACATTTTGAGAGCCCTTGATATATGTTTATCCACAATATCCAGTACAGGTGGAAATTTCCATTTTGTCTTTCTACATCCTCCAGAGGCCGTACAGCACTCCTCCGGACCCCGGAAGATTTACCTAGATTTTGTGAACATCTTGACATTACACCAGTTAATCTGCTAGAGTGGCTCTCCTTCTACTTTACCACTGAGCCATGGAAACCAGTCTCGCACAACTCATCACCAAAGCCCAGTGTCCACGTTCCAGATGCCACAGACTGGACCCCACATCGCCTGGAGACCTCTAATCAAGAAGAGACCTTCCCCCGCATGACTCTGGGTTTGCTGCCACCCCACGGAGGGGATACCAGGATGCATAAAAGCAACCCACCTTAGCTCTCATGTTTGGTTCAGTAAGTTGAGATACCTCCTAACTGTTCTTGTTCCTATTTCTACCTGAACTGTTTGTTGGCTTGTCCCCCTATTTCTGCTAAAGCACCGGATCCCCAGAGACTCTCGGCATCCCACAGGGAACTCGACCACAAAGAACTCTTCCTGAATCTGCGGTATTGAAGCTCAATCATCTCTTGCTCAGGTACTGTTGACAACCACACGATTGCAGACCAATAGAAAACATCTACCTAACTGGGAGAACTTATCCCCCCAGAACCTCTTCAGCAAATGCACTCATCTTTACCTTTTCTAAAAGACTGTAAAAGGAAAACTAGAAGGAAGGTAAAATATGTGAATTCAGTACTATCAGAGTTTGGGTATTAGAATAACTAGCCACATACACTTTAGGACCATTATAAGAAGCCCCTCCACACCATACTCTCCTCTCACACAAGGGAATTGAAGCTGATGAAACAAGCACCCCATAAAATCGCTCTCCCCAACAGAGTCGTTAGAGGCCATGGAGTATTGTAAACCATTCATGGAGAGACCCTGCTGTCACCAACTAAGGACACAAATTGTACCACTCAACATGGGGGCATATAGACAGACTCCTCTGTCTACTGTAATAGAACATACACTTCAAACCCACACAAGCACTTGGCTTGAGGTAGCTATACTGTAGGTGCAACTGTGCAGGGTTACACAGTACACTAACTGTAAATTCTTCAAGAGCCTGCCTGTGCTATTAATAGGATCAGAAGAAGCACACAAGCACATGTATTCAGGTCGCTATACTGTAGGCGCAACTGTGCAGGGTTACACAGTACACTAACTGTAAATACTTCAAGAGCCTGCCTGTGCTCTTAATAGGATCAGAAGAAGCACACAAGCACTTGCCTTCAGGTAGCTATACTGTAGGTGTATCAGGAAAGTGCTTACCGAGGCTGAAATGCCGAGAGCGGTTCACCCTTGCAACTAAGCGCAGTCCACCCCCTGGAGATGAGACAGGGAGTGGATGCACGAAGAGGCACAGGCTACCTCAGGGAGCAGGAGGCCGCTGACGTGAAGTCCTTAGTAGAGGGAGGTAGCTGTGCACAGACTGGCAGGTGGATGATTAGCCGGAGCGGGTACAAGAGAAAGTCCAGAACCAGGCTGAGGGTCAAACACACACAGGATCAGTATATTCACAACAGGCTGAGGTAATGTGGCTGGAAGACACAAGGACAGTCCAGGATACAGGCAGATGTTCAAGGGCAAGGAGACAGCAGGCAAATCTGGGTCACAGGCAGAGGGTCAAACACTGGAGAAGAGCAGAAATCTGTATAACAAGCCAAGGGTCAGGTTCAGAAGACAAGCAGAGTAGTCGAGGTCAATCTGGGTCAAAAACGGGTAATCAGGTAACAACAACAGGAAGCAGAGATTTCACAGGAAGCTGAAGACAAACCAGCATTTGATCTGTGTGCCAGAGTCCCTTTTATAGGCCAGCCCAAGGGTCACGTAGGGCGTGTGCTATTGTGCATGCGAATGCGCCGGATTGCCGGCCCACGAATGCGCATGCGCCGGAGCACCGTTCCGCCGCGCATGCACGCAGGGACACGGTTTTGATGTCTGGAAGGCATATTCTCCTGACAGTGCCCCTCCCCGAGGGGTGGCCTCTGGACACACAAACTGGTCATTAACTCAGGATGTTCCCGATGAAAGGTCTGAACCAAACGTGGGGCAAGCATATTTCTAGCAGATTCCCATTAATTATTCTCAGGGGGATACTCCTTCCACTTAACTAGATACTGGAGCTGTCTTCCCCTCTTTCTGCAACTCAGTATACTTTCCACCTCAAATTCATCTTTATCGTCAACTAGGACCGGCGGAGGAGATGATTCTTCTCTGCCCGGGAAATGACTAGGGATCCTAGGTTTCAGAAGAGATGCGTGAAACACTGGGTGTATTTTATTTGAGTAGGTTAAGGCCAGTTCAAAAGCTACAGGATTGATCATCCTTTTGATCTTGAAGGGCTCTATGAATTTTGGTCCTAATTTCCGTGCTGGGACTGGCAATCTAAGGTTAACAGCTGACAGCCACACTTCTTCACCCACCTTGAAGGCTGGATTCTCCTTCCTTCCTTTATTGTAATGCTTGCTGTAGACATCCTGGGCTTTCTGCATGGCTTCCTGAATCCTCTGGAAATTCAGCTGAATGGAGCCTACACGGTCTTGTACCGCAGGGATGGATATTTCTGAAAGAAAATTCGGGAGAAGAGAAGGATGAAAGCCAAAATTTGACCAGAAAGGTGTTTGGTTAGTGGCAGAATGAATGGAATTATTGTATGCAAACTCGGCATATGGTAGGAGAGAGGACCAGTCATCTTGGGAATCAGAACAAAAGCAGCGGAGATACTGCTCCAGAGTTTGGTTTGTTCTCATCGTCTGGCCGTTGCTCTGTGGGTGGTATGCAGAGGAGAGGCGGATTTTTATTTCCAAAGATTTACAAAGTTCCTTCCAGAACTTGGATGTGAACTGGGCCCCTCTGTCTGAGGTGATACTGACAGGAACGCCATGAAGTCTTACAACTTCTTTGGAGAAGACATCAGCTGTAGCCGAAGCAGAAGGAGTGGGCAGGAAATGTGCCATTTTGGAGAGATGGTCAATGAAAACCAAAATAGAGGTGAACCCTTCTGAGGGCAGTAAATCCACAATGAAATCCATGGAAATGTCTGCCCATGGACATTCAGGAATGGGTAATGGTTTTAGTAAGCCCCAAGACTTCATGTTTGACCCTTTACTGCGCTGACATGGAATACAGGAAGCCACATAGTCCTTACATTCTTGTCTCCAGCCCGGCCACCAAAAGGAATGGGATACTAATTCAACAGTCTTTTGCATTCCAAAATGGCCTGCCAGTTTATGGTCGTGACATGTCTTTAGAATAAGAGGTCTTGATTCTGGTGGGACAAAGATCTTCCCCCGAGCCCAAAGAAGGTCATCTTGTTTCTGCGAAAAAGGCATTTCAGGGTCAGAAAAGTGACTGGATGCAGCTTTAATGGTGGTTAACAGATCAGACTGTGTGATCATACAAAAATTCTGAGGAGATAGAATGGTGCTGGTTTCAGTGTCTTGGGTAGTCTCGTGGAACATTCAAGTGCATCTGCTTTACCATTATTTGAGCCGGGCCTGTATGCAATGTGAAAATTAAATCTAGAGAAGAAGAGAGCCCACCGAGCCTGCCTGGGTCTCAAACGTTTGGCTGTCCTGAGGTACTCTAGATTTTTACGGTCTGTAAAAATCATGACAGGATGGGATGCACCCTCTAGCTGATACCTCCACTCTTCCAAAGCAAACTTGATGGCCAACAGCTCTCTATCACCCACATCATCATTTTTTTCTGGTGCACTTAACTTCCGGGAAGCAAACGCTACAGGATGCAGGAGAGCTTTGGGACCTTGTCTCTGAGAGAGGATGGCTCCAGTGGCTGTTTCTTGTACAAAGAGTTTTATTGAAAATGTATATCAACAGAATAGTACAAAACAGTAATGGATACATCTAGAATTAACAGGTATAAAATTGCCGGTATCCGGCAGGTAATACTGACATTCAAAGATTTAAGCCATGTCTCAGGCCACTCAAGGCTGAGGCCTGGCGACATATTAAGGAGAGTCTTCATCTCGGCTTACTAGCCTAGTGGTAAACTGTAAACATAGAGTGTTATGTTAGCAAACACTCTTGAACATTTAGAGGATGTCTTGTGAGATGTTATTGTAATACGTAACATTGCATAGGTAATAAAGGAAAAGATGAAAAAAAAACAGAAACAAAATCAAGTTAAATTGGTTAACCGCAAAAAAGCTAACGTAGCTTTTTATGAAGTAGTTTTTTTTTTTTTTCCTCCTCTTCGCTACCTTAAGTATCCATTCTCTGAAGATTTAAGCCCAAGGGCCTGAATAAGAAAAAGGAAAGAAGAATTGAAAGTGAGAGAGAGGGGGGTGGATAAAGAGGGGGGGGGGCCCTGGGGTGGGGGGGGGCGGAGCCTCATTATAGGGAGAGAAGCGTTAGGTCAAATCTTGATGGGTGATTATGGGTCACCCAGGGTTGCCATATCCTGAGGAATTTAGCATGCGTGTCCAATAATATGGCCGTAAGTTTCTCGTTTACCATGATATCATTCACACAGTTTTTAACTGCCTCAAAACTGAGGTTCGGAGTTTTCCAGGCCCTTGCTATGGTCAATTTGGGTGCGGTAAAAATATGTGCTGCTAGTTGGCATTCAAGACGAAGAAGTTCTGCAATTGGTTTCCATAAGAGGGCCTCAAAAGGGTCCCGCTTTATAGTGGTATTAAAAAGATTGCGTAGTAGTGCGTAAACTCTGACCCATAATCTGCAAACCCTGGGGCAGGTCCACCAGATATGGGCCATCATGCCCTCCTGTGAACACCACGAAAACAAAGGGGGGAATAAGATGGGATGAAGCTTGCTAATCTAGCCGGGGAATAGTACCATCTATAAAAGACTTTGTAGGCGTTCTCCAAGAAGAGGACATTCTTAGAGCATTTGGATAGCATAATAGTCATACCTTGCCAATCCTCTGGGTCTAATTGTTTTCCGAGTTCGGCCTCCCACTGAAGATGATAAGGTCTCAGTGGTGGCGTCTTGGAGTTAATTATAGCAATACATATGAGGGAGATCAGACCCGAGGATTGGGGGCGCGATCTACAAAGACTTTCAAATGGGGTCATGGTAAAGGGGGCCGATTGGGATTTTGTAAGCTGTTGGAGAAAATGCCTAATTTGCAGGTAGCTATAATGTTCCTTAAGGGGGATATCATGTGAGGAGCGTAAAGCAGCGAAAGGGATGAAATTGGTTGGGGTGAATAACGAATGGATATCTGTAAAGCCGTTATCAGACCACAATTTAAACTTCAGTGGATTATCACAACCTGGTTGAAATAAAGGGCAATGGAGGAGGCGAAGTAATGGGAGATGAGGAGAAATTAGGCCTGCTGAGTACTTGACCGCATCCCACAGTTTAAGAGAGTGAGCCAGACAGGGACCTATGGTAGAGGGGCGATGTGCTTTAGGAAGCCAGGGAAGAGAAGCTAGAGGTGTTGGGTGTGCGTCGACTAAATCCATGGTGGCCCATAGTGGCATTTGTTGTTTCTCATGGAGGTGAGAAATTGGGGCAATACCCGCAGCCGTGTAATATGCTCGTAAATTAGGAACTGAAAGGCCACCATTGATTTTGCGCGCGTAAAGTACCTGCCTCTTGATCCTGGGTTTCTTAGGGCCCCATATAAACTGCATAATTTTACGTTGATGTATTCGAATGATATGGGGGGGCACATGGACTGGCAGGACTCTAAAATAATAGAGTAGTTTAGGGAGGTACGTCATGCGTACTGTCGCTATTCTGCCGAACCAAGAAATCGGGAGTGTGGACCAAGAGGCAAGCATAGCCTCCAGCTTTCGGAAAAGCGGGGGAAAATTGGCTTGGTACAATCCCGAGTATCTCGGAGTAAGTTTAATACCTAAATAGGGTAGTGAGGTTAACCACTGGAATGAGAATGCCGATTGTAGGGATTCTAGTTCCAGGGCCCGAAGGTTGATAGACATCGCTTTAGATTTTGCCGGGTTAACCGAAAGGCCTGGGAATGAGGCAAAGGAGTCTAAGAGGGAGAATAAATTGGGGAGGGAGATTCTAGGTTTAGTAATGGTTAATAAAATGTCGTCCGCGAACATTGACAATTTGTGCGCGGTGCCTGCTACTTCTACTCCTGATATATCTGGGTGAGAGCGTATGGCCTCTGCTAGGGGTTCAAGTGCTAGTATAAATAAAAGTTGGGAGAGCGGGCATCCCTGACGTGTTCCCCTCTTAATAGGGAAAATAGGCGATTCACATCCATAATAACGCACTTTAGCCTGGGGGGAGCGATATATGGCTGAGACCCAACTCAAAAAGGAGGTGCCAAAACCATAATGAGTGATGACCTGTGTCAAATACAGCCAGGATAAAGTATCGAAGGCTTTATTGATATCTAAAGAAAGAAACATTGTCTCTAGGGATCTTTCGTGAGCTATATGTTGGATTTGGAGGAGTCGTCTAATGGCGTCTCCCGCTTGCCTACGGGGGACGAATCCCACCTGATCCTTTTTTATCAGGCGAGGTAGAAAGGAGTTCAGGCGATTGGCCAGAATTTTCGTCAATATCTTCATATCAATATTTATTAAAGAGATTGGCCGAAAATTTACCCAGGAAGAATGGTCCTTATCTGGCTTAGGGATCATTATTATGTTGGCAGTGAGCAAATCTGGTGTAAATGTGTAACCTCCTTTGACCGAGTTATACATAGCCGCTAGGTGTGGGGCCAGAACCTCAGCAAATTTTCGATAATACAAAGCTGTGAAACCATCTGGGCCTGGTCTTTTGCCAACTTTCAGTTCCTTAATGCATTGAAGAACCTCAGAGACCTGTATATCTCGGTCCATTAGGTCCAGTGGCTGTTTCAGAGGCGGTAACGTCTAGTACAAAAGGCAGAAGAAGATCGGGATGCCGTAAGATTGGTGCAGAAGAGAATAGGGCCTTTAATTTTTTAAAAGCTTCCTGAGCTTCCGAGGACCACAAAAACCGACTATGTTGGAGTGTGAGCTGGGTAATGGGTGCTACAATTGCAGAGAAGCCAGCGATAAATCTTCGATAGAAGTTTGAAAACCCTATAAGGCATTGAACTCCTTTTTTATCCACTCCTGGATAGCCTTAACTTTTTGAGGGTCCATTGTAACCCCGTTGATGGAGATGATGAATCCCAAGAACTGAACCGTTGTTTTTTCAAATTTACATTTTTCCACTTTGAGATACAACTTGTGTTTCCTGAGGATTGTGAGGACCAGCTTAACATGGACTTGGTGTGATTCCATAGTGGCAGAAAAAATTAGAATATCATCTAAGTAAACGACTAAAAAGTCATCAAGGTATTCCTGGAAGATGTTGTTTACCAGGTGCTGGAAGGTAGCTGGGGCGTTGCAGAGCCCGAACGGCATTACCAAGTACTCATAATGCCCGAACCTGGATCTGAAGGCGGTCTTCCACTCATCGCCAGCTCGGATCCGAATGAGATTATAGGCCCCATGGAGATCCAACTTAGAGAAAACCCTGGCCGATTGGAAGCGCTGAAACAACTCTGGGACAAGAGGGAGCAGGTAATTTTATTTAATTCTCTGTAGTCAATGCAGGGTCTGAGAGAACCATCTTTTTTTTCTACAAAGAAGATACCGGCTCCGGCCAGTGATGAGGAATGGCGAATACACCCCTTTTTTAGGTTTTTGTCAATGTAAGCTTTGAGAGCCTTTAATTCGGTTTCAGATAGCAGGAAGATGCACCCAAACAGAACTTCAGAGCCAGGTAAAAGATTGATAGGGCAGTCGTAGGACCGATGGGGTGGTAGATGGTCAGCCTGTTGTTTATCAAAGACGTCCTTATACTCAAGGTAAGCCGAAGGTACATGCTGGAGGCTGTCAGGTACTGGTACAGCAGTGGAACAAGAAGCTGGAGCTGGGAGAAAACAGTGCTGAAAGCAATATTTGGAGGAAAAGGAGACTTCCTTCTTTTTCCAACTGATTTGGGGTTCATGTGCTTGTAGCCAGGGAAGTCCCAATATGATAGGGAACATAGGTGATGGGATGATGTCAAAGCGTAGGAACTCTTGGTGAACGGAGTGCGTTGTGATCAGAATGGGACTTGTTTCCTGGGTGATAAGTCCGGAACGTGGAAGAGACCCATCAGCCAAGTGTACCCAGAAGCTTTGTTTCTTGGTTAGTAGAGGGATATGCAGGTTAGCAGCTAATACAGCATCCAGGAAGCAGCTGCATGCTCCAGAGTCAATTATGGCCGGCAGGCGGATTACTTTTTCCGTTAGCTGTAGGGAAACAAAGAGGTTTATGTAAGTCTGTGAGAAACCAGAATTTTGATAGTTCATGATAACTGGTGAGTAGGACTTACTAGGTCTCACAGGGCAGGTGCAGAGAAAATGGCCAGACCCTCCACAGTAGAGGCACAGGTTGGCCTGACGCCTGCGCAGTCTTTCTTTCGGGGTGAGAGGAGCCCGGACCAACCCCAATTGCATGGGCTCGACCTCAGAGGTGGTGGAAGCTGGGAAGGCAATACAAGGTGGGTGGATGGGAGTTGGTTTAGGAAGCATCCAGCTGGGACGAGGGACCTGAAAGCATTCCGAGCGCCACTCTCGCATGCGCCTGTCCAGCTTGGTGGCAGTTTGGATCAAATCCTCTAAAGTAGCAGGAGTGTCCATCCTGGCCAGCTCGTCTTTAAGGACTTCAGATAATCCTTGGCGGAATTGATACTTAAGGGCCGGCTCATTCCAACCGGTGTCAGCTGACCATTTCCGAAATTCAAATGTATAGTCCTCTACAGGCCTGCGTCCCTGGAATAAATTGTGTAAAGTGGCCTTGGCTGTAGCCATGCGTTGGGGATCGTCGTAGAGCTACCCCATACTTTTGAAGAAAGAATCAATTGTGTTTAATACCGGGCTCCTTTGTTCCATCAGGCTGTGGGCCCAAGCTTGTGGTTCATCAGTTAAAAGGGAAATAACAAAGCCCACATTTACTACCGCAGAGGAGAAAGTCCTAGGCTGGAAGGCCAAGTACAAGGAACAGGCATTTTTGAAGGCTCGGAACTTCTTGCGATCGCCCGAAAATCGCTCGGGTATAGGGACCCTGGGCTCTGGGGTAGCCATAATCACTGTGGGGTTAGATGCCACTTGAGAGGAGGACCCGCTGGCGGTCGCAGGAGCAGAGATGGGAGCTGCGGATGGACCCGCAAGTTGTTGGAGACGACCAACAATTTGGATGTAACCATCTTGCAATTTTTGGACTGCATCCGTAAGTGCTGAAACTTGCTGGCAAAGGATCTCAAGGGGTGAACGCGCACTGTCGGCCTCAGACATGGCTGGTTTGTACTATCAGGAAAGTACTTACTGAGGCCAAAATGCCGAGAGCGGTTCACCCTTGCGACTAAGTGCAGTCCGCCCCCTGTAGATGAGACAGGGAATGGATGCACGAAGAGGCACAGGCTACCTCAGGGAGCAGGAGGCCGCTGATGTGAAGTCCTTAGTAGAGGGAGGTAGCTGTGCAGAGACTGGCAGGTGGATGATTAGCCGGAGCGGGTACAAGAGAAAGTCCAGAACCAGGCTGAGGGTCAAACACACACAGGATCAGTATATTCACAATAGGCTGAGGTAATGTGGCCGGAAGACACAAGGACAGTCCAGGATACAGGCAGAGGTTCACGGGCAAGGAGACAGCAGGCAAATCCGGGTCACAGGCAGAGGGTCAAACACTGGAGAAGAGAGGAAATCCGTATAACAAGCCAAGGGTCAGGTTCAGGAGACAAGCAGAGTAGTCAAGGTCAATACGGGTCAAAAACGCGTAATCAGTTAACAACAACAGGAAGCAGAGATTTCACAGGAAGCTGAAGACAAACCAGCAATTGATCTGTGTGCCAGAGTCCCTTTTATAGGCCAGCCCAAGGGTCATGTAGGGCGTGCGCTATTGCACATGCGTGTGCGCCGGATTGCCAGTCTGCGAATGCGCATGCGCCGGAGCGCCGTTCCGCCACGCATGCGCGCAGGGACACGGTTTTGATGTCTGGAAGGCATATTGCCCTGACAAGGTGCAACTGTGCAGGGTACACAGTACAATAACTGTAAATACTTAAGAGCCTGCCTGTGCTATTAATAGGATCAGAAGAAGCACACAAGCACTTGGCTTCAGGTAGCTATACTGTGGGTGCAGCTGTGCAGGGTACACAGTACACTAACTGGAAATACTTCAAGAGCCTGCCTGTGCTATTAATAGGATCAGAAGAAGCACACAAGCACTTGGCTTCCGGTAGCTATACTGTAGGTGCAACTGTGCAGGGTTACACAGTACACTAACTGGAAATACTTCAAGAGCCTGCCTGTGCTATTAATAGGATCAGAAGAAGCACACAAGCACTTGACTTCAGGTAGCTATACTTATATAGTGTGGGGCGTGTACTAAACCCAGTAAGCCATAATTGGCCAAAGCCTCCCTGGCTTTGGCCAATTATGGCTCTCTCTACACATGGTGCTGTGATTGGCCAAGCATGCGGGTCATAGTGCATGCTTGGCCAATCATCAGCCCAGCAATGCACTGCAATGCCGCAGTGAATGATGGGCCGTGACGCGCCACTCGAATTTGGCGCAAACTGCCCATAACGTTCATAATTCGACGAACGGCCGAACACACAATGTTCGAGTCGAACATGCGTTCGACTCGATCACGAAGCTCATCCCTAATCAAGACACATTCACTCATCTATCCCTCGCTACTAGCTTTTAACAAAGCAGTATCTTCCTGCCACATATCCTCTCAACCATTGACCTCTCTAAGGGGGAATACGGACTTCCCCCCAGGAGAGTCAACTACATTCTTACTACAAGAATGGCCACAGGATGATATCTAAGTACATAATTTCTTTCACAAGAGTTGTTTACGATCCTATGAAAACTTGATGTCAATATCACGCACAAAGAAATTTCTCTTTTGGTCTTACAGACAATTGAGACGTTTTCTCACCTCTAAAGACTCAACTGACACATGGTCGAGACAACTTATACCATTTGAAATACTTTACTCCCGCAATACACCACAAAGACATCTAAAATCCCTCATTTACTCTTTGCTCCAAGACGACCCCCATCCCTCACAGACAGAAACCTTGCTGCTCTCTTGGGGTAGGGACCTACAAAAAACATTCACTGAAGATGAATGGGAAACCATATACACACACGCCCACAGGGGATCAATGAACGTAGCAATCCAGGAAAATGGCTGCAAAGTAGTTACAAAATGGTAAAGAACCCCAACTTGCTTACCCAAATTCTCACCCTCAATCCCAAACATCTGTTGGAGATGCAAAAGAGAAGAAGGCTCCATGATCCACATTTGGTGGGAGTGCACTGCGCTCCAACCATTCTGGAAGGAGATACACTCCATAATAACACGGTTCACCACCTACATCCTGGACTATAACCCTGCTCAATATCTCCTCCATCATACAACCCTGCCTAAACAAAGCTATCACAAATCACTAGCCAAGAACATGGTTAATGCGGCCAGAGTCTGTATTCCTGTTCATTGACACCCCAACAATCAAGGAATGGTTAACCAGGATTGCAAAGATTGAGGAGATGGAAAAATTGATTTACACCTCACAAGACCGCATACAGAAATTCACCAATATTTGGGCTTGCTGGACACAATTCAAGACTACAGAATGCTACAAGTCCTACTTCCCTCTGCAATACTCTATTCCCCACCCTACCTAGAACTGATTCCTTCGCACCCTGACTGGAGCCAGGAGGTCTGAGATGAGGAGCGGTCCCCACTACCCTTCCCTCACTTTTTCTTCTTCTTTCCCCCTCATTCTCCCCCCCAACTAGTCCCTTCCCCCCTCTCTGTTTCAAAATCCCTCCCCTTTCACCAAGTCTTCTCTTTTCATTTACTCTTAACTCCCACACTATCCCTATGCCACCATATTGAAACAACCTGCAAAATATGCTTAATTCTCCCACCAGAGACACATGAACCTTACCCTACCCCACAAACAAGTCTAATGCTCTTTTCAATACCATGGATGGACCCGTTGATATTGATCCCCATGGACAACAACCAGTTATAGCAATACTTGTTTCAATTGTGGTGTCTCACCTTAAGATGTACAAATGTTGGTTTTTCATATAGCATTTATATTCTTACATGATTTATTATGTTTTAAGGAACCCTGCGGCTCTTTTTTTCCATGACCCATGCTGTAATAACATTCTCTGTTTTGCCATTATGAAACATTGTCATGGATGCTCCTTTCAAGGACATGTTAATTGTATTATACATGCAGTTTTATTCTCTTTCAATAAAAATCTTTTGGGGGAAAAAAAAGAGTGATTTCTCCCTATCTGCTTCTAATCCACAACACACACTGACTTGCTGTACTGTGTTTTTTACCGATTCAAATATAGCAGCTTTAAGCATCAGTGCTCGTAGGATACATCTACTGCTGCTGCAGTTACAAATGTGAAAACAGTATAAACTGTTGTATAGAAATTTGTCCCCAAGCAACACGTGACAACCCCTTCTACCTATACTCGTTTACATGAAAGTATGATTTACTCACAACAAAACATATACATTTACCAGAAATAGTGCAGTGCTCTATAAATAAACATACAACTATATTACCAAAAGTATTAGAATGTTTGCCTTTACACACACATGAATTTTAATGGCATCCCAGTCTTTGTCTGTAGGGTTCAATATTGAGTTGGCCCTCCCTTTACAGCTACAAAAGCTTCTACTCTTCTGGGAAGGCTGTCCACAAGGTTTAGGAGTGTGTCTATGGGAATGTTTGATCATTCTTCCAGAAGCGCTATTGTGAGGTCAGGCACTGATGTAGACGAGAAGGCCTGGTTCATAGTCTCCTGTCTAATTCATCCCAAAGGTGTTCTATGGGGTTGAGATCTAGACTCTGTGCAGGCCAGTCAAGTTCCTCCACCCCCAAACTTGCTCATTCATGTCTTCATGGACCTTGCTTTATGCACTGGTCCAAATTATGTTTTGGGTTTTTTTTTCAGGGGTTGGGCTTGGCCCCTTAGTTCCATAGCAACTCTTAAGGCATCAGCATACCAAGACATTTTGGGCAATTTCATGCTCCCAACTTTGTGGGAACAGTTTGAGATGGCCCCCTTTTGTTCCAACATAACTGCGCACCAGTGCACAAAGCAAGGTCCATAAAGACACGGATGAGCAAGTTTGGGGTGGAGGAACTTGACTTGCATGCACAGAGTCCTGACCTCAACCTGATAGAACACCTTTGGGATGGATTAGAGCAGAGACTGCGAGCCAGGCCTTCTTGTCCAACATCAGTGCCTGACATCACAAATGCATTTCTGGAAGAATGGGCAAACATTCCCATAGACACACCTACACCTTGTGGACAGTCTTCCCAGGAGAGTTGAAGCTGTTATAGCTACAAAGGGTGGGTCAGCTTAATATTGATCCCTACGGACTAAGACTGGGATGCCATTAAAGTTAATGTGCGTGTAAAGGCAGGCGTCCCAATACTTTTGGTAATATAGTGTATATCTCAACTATGGATGAGCCGAACACTCCCCGGTTTGCACCAGAACATACCGAACAGGCAGAAAATTCGGAAGAACACACGAACACCGTTAAAGCCTATGGGACACAAACATGAAAAATCAAAAGTGCTCATTTTAAAGGCTTATATGCAAGTTGTTGTCATAAAAAGTGTTTGGGGACCCGGGTCCTGCCCCAGGGTCATGTATCAATGCAATTTTTTTTTTAAAAAACATCAATTTTTCTAGAGCATTGATTTTTTTAATGCTTAAAGTGAAACAATAAAAATGAAATATTCCTTTAAATATCGTGCCTGGGGGGTGTCTATTGTATGCCTGTAAAGTGGTGCATTTAGAATAGTACCACAGCAAAAGGACATTTCTAAAGGAAAAATTGTCATTTAAAACTGATCGCGGCTGTAACGAATTGTCGGATCTTGGCAATATAAATAAGACTCATTGAAAAAAAGAGCATGGGTTCCCCCCCAGTCCATTACCAGGTCCTTCAAGTCCGGTATGGATTTTAAGGGGAACTCTGCACCAAAATTTAAAAAAAAATGCCATGGGGTCCCCCCAAAATCCATACCAGACCCTTATCTGAGCACACAACCTGGCAGGCCGCAGGAAAAGAGGGGAGAACGAGAAAGCGCCCCCCCCGAACCATACCAGACCATATGCCCTCAACATGGGGAGGGTGCTTTGGAGTCTGACCTCAAAGCACCTTGTTCTCATGTTGATGGGTACAAGGGCCTCATCCCCACAACCCTGCCCGGTGGTTGTGGGGGTATGTGAGCGGGGACCCCTACCATTTCACAAAAAAGTGTCAAAAATGGTAAAAAAGACAAGAGACAGCTTGGGACAAGTTCTTTATTAAAATAAAAAAAATAAAAATGTCCAGCGATGTAAATTCATGCCACCCGATGGACTGAAAAAAAATGCAACTCTTCCGCCTCCATGGGAGGCTCCCGCTGAGTAACGCTTCTGGCGCTGCCCACTCTGACGCCATGGGGGCTGAACGGTTGCAGCTTTTTTTTTGTTTTGTTTTTCGGTCTGTTGAGCGGCGTGAATTTATATCACTATACATTTTTATTTTTTTATTTTTTAATAAAGGACTTGTCCCAAGCTGTCTTTTGTCTTTTTTACCATTCTTGACACTTTTTTTGTGAAATGGTAGGGGTACAATGTACCCTGTTACCAATTCACATGGGGGGCAGGATCTGGGGGTCCCCTTGTTATAGGGGACTTCCAGATTCCGATAAGCCCCCTGCCCGCAGACCCCCACAACTACCAGTCAAGGGTTGTGGGGATGAGGCCCTTGTCCCCATCAACATGGGGACAAGGTGCTTTGGGGTCATACCCCAAAGCACCCTTCCTATGTTGAGGGCATGTGGTCTGGTACAGTTCAGGAGGGGGCGCTCTCTTGTCCCCCCTCTTTTCCTGTGGCCTTGCCAGGTTGCTTGTTCAGATAAGGGTCTGGTATGGATTTTTGGGGGACCCCTAAACCATTTTTTTTAATTTTGGCACAGGGTTCCCCTTAATTTCCATACCAGACCTGAAGGACCCCCACACAATTTTTTTTGAAATGCCCTTTTTTTCAATGAGTTGTATGTATATTGCCGAGACCCAGCAATTCATTACAGCCCCGATCAGTTTTAAATGACAATTTTTCCTTTAGAAATGTCATTTTGCTGTGGTACTCTTCTAAACATGTGAAAAATGAGCTGCTTTACAGGCATACTATAGACATCCCCCCAGGCATGATATTTAAAGGAATATTTTATTTTTATTGTTTCACTTTAAGCATTAAAAAAATCACTGCTCCCGAAAAAATGTCCATTTAAAAAAAAAATTGCATTAATACATGTCCCCTGGGGCAAGACCCAGGTCCTCAAATACTTTTTATGACAATAACTTGCATATAAGCCTTTAAAATTAGCACTTTTAGTTTTTCATTAGTTAGTGTCCCATGCGGTGTTCCGGCGGCTTTCGAATTTGCCCCAAACACCGCATATTGTTCTGTGTTCGCAGAACATCTGAACAACCAAAGTTCGGCCCAAACTTATGCTCAGGCCGAACTGTTCGCCCATCCCTAATCTCAACACATCTAAAGTCGATGTAGATCCGAGGGAGACATGCAAGGAAAATAAAAAACAGCATTTTAGCTTTCACATGATTGGATGAAAAAATCAGCAGAGCTTACACTAATTTCAGATCTACCCCTTGCAAAGTGGATTTGCTTTTTGTAAAAAAAAAAACAATATCTTTTACTTTTTGCTATAATAAATATCCCGCATTTGTTATCAAAAAACAATTTTTTTCCTCAGTTTAAACCAATATGTATTCTTCTACATATTTTTGGTAAAAAATCGCAATAAGCGTATATTGATTGGTTTGCACAAAAGTTATAGCATCTACAAAATAGGGGATAGATTTATGGCATTTTTTTTTTTTACTAGTAATGGCAGTGATCTGCGATTTTTATCGGGACTGCAACATTATGGCGGACACTTTTGACACATTTTTGAAACCATTGACAATTATACAGTGATCAGTGCTATAAAAATGCACTGATTACTGTGTAAATGTCACTGGCAGGGAAGGGGTTGACGCTAGGGGGCGATCAAGGGGTTAACTGTGTTCCCTATGTGTGTTTTTAACTGTGGGGGGATGGGACTGTCTAGGAGGAAAGAGAGATCGGTGTTCATACATAGGACACCAGTCAGCATAACCAGGATGGTGACCTCATTGTTTTGTACTGCATTTAAGCAACACAGTATGGTCACTAACCTGACCCAGCCTGTAATTGAACAGCAAAGTAGAGGCAGCACACTGATGATATTATCACTCTCCTCCTGTAAGTACATTCAAACTATTAACTGACAGAAGTTCATTGGCTCACAGTAATGCCCCACTTGTTTCAACAGAACATTACTGTGCATGGTAATATGTGAAGCTGATATCAGGACAGATTTAGGTATTATAGCTTTAAAGCGGGGGTTCACCCACACCGCCAAAAAAAAAAAATTAAAAGCCAGCAGCTACAAATACTGCAGCTGCTGACTTTTAATACATGCCCACTCACCTGTCCCAGGGTCCAGTGATGTCGGCAGGGGACGCCGAGAACCCGCTTGGTTCTCGGCAGCTGCCGCCGCCATCCTAGGTGAGGGAATCAGGAAGTGAAGTGTTGCGGCTTCACTTCCCGGTTCCCTACTGCGCATGCGCGAGTCGCGCTGCGCATCCCTAGTGGTCCCCGCTCTCTCCTGGGAGCTGTGTGTTCCCAGCAGACAGCGCGGTCGGGACGGGAAGAGGCATAGACTCCCATGGAGTCGGTGCAAATACCTGTCTTAGATAGGTATCTGCACCCCCCTCCCCCCTGAAAGGTGCCAAATGTGACACCGGAGGGGGGGAGGGTTCCGAAAAGTGGAAGTTCCATTTTTGTGTGGAACTCCGCTTTAAGTAAAAGTGAATAAATACATTTTAAATGTAAAAATAAATTATGTTGTTTAATTCATTTTTTAAATAATAAAAAAAATATAAAAATATTAACACAAGAAAACATCTAACCCATCCCTCTCCTGACTTCTCCACCACCCCCATCCCCTTATTTTCTACCCATCTCCCTCTATTCCTCTCCCCTCTCTCTATCCCTTTCCCCTCTATCCCTCTACAGCTCTAGCCACCCCATTCTACTTATTAAACACTGGTTTCAATGTCTTTTGCTAACCGGGTTTCCAAGACGGAGCACCCGGTTGGCGATAACATACTATACTATTAATGCTCACAGCTATCATACAAATATCTAAGCTTCCACCTAAGATTAAGAACCCTACCTTGTTTTCTTTTAACCCCAGACTGAAGACATGATACTAGACTAAACATAACCACATTTTAAGTTTACCTATTGTCGATCTCTGTATCATACCTAATATTTAATTATCTATCATACTACAGGTTTGATATGTAATATGAAACCTTATGCTTGTAGGTCATATCTTCACTTGTTCTACTCACAGTGAACCATGTTTTCTGTACTTCTAACAATTGTATGATACTGTTATTAACTTGATACTGTTATCCAATAAAAAAATTGGGAAAAAAAATGAAAAAAAAATATTAACACTATTAAAATGGTAAACAATAAAAATAATAAAAACTCTTTCTTAATCATTTTTTCGGTCTCAAATAGCTAAATATTAGTTCTCCAATAGGCTAAACAAATCTTGGTGTTATAATTGTTTTCCAATAAATATAAGCAGAGTTGTTTCTTCAAAACGTCTGTCGAAATTAGTCACAAGACGTCTTAGACGAAATGTGTTTGAAAATAATTTGCATGGCTTTATGTTTTTTTATCTTAAATGGTAAAGTTGAAGTTTAGGTACCTCTGTTTATCAATATCCACCAACATGTTCTCAACTTACAAGGAGGCAGATTTTTGTCTCAGAATAGGTCAAGTATAGGTAAATGGATGCATCATAAAAACCAGGAGTAATTTAAAGCCAATTATACCCTAATGCATTTTACTGAAATGGTGAGTTTCAACAAAATGACATTATTTTTGCTGCATTTTTGGTGAAGCAAAAACTTCACCAACATTTTTGTTCATCTGTGTTTCATTTTTATTTTTTCATGGGTCTGTTGAGCATTAGGGATGAGCCGAACACCCCCCGATTCGGTTCGCGTCCAGAACATGTGAACAGACCAAAAATTTGCACGAACATTCGAACGCCGTTAAAGTCTATCGGACTCGAACGTGAAAAATCAAAAGTGTGAATTTTAAAGGATAACATACAAGTTATTGTCCTAAAAGGGGTTTGGGGACCCGGGTCCTGCCCCAGGGGACATGTATCAATGCAAAAGAAAGTTTTAAAAACGGACGTTTTTTCGGGAGCAGTGATTTTAATTATGCTTAAAGTGAAAAAATAAAAGTGAAATATTCCTTAAAATATCTTACCTGGGGGGTGTCTATAGTATGCCTGTAAACTGGCACGTGTTTCCCATGTTTAGAACAGTCCCTGCACAAAATGACATTTCTAAAGCAATAAAAGTCATTTAAAACTGCTTGTAACTGCTTGTTAAAACTGTAATGTAATGTCGGGTCCCGGCAATATGGATGAAAATTATTGAGAAACAACGGTGTAATGGAAATTTGTAAGTTCTGTATATAATTGTATTGTATTTTGTATGTATTGCACATTGCCCTCACTGTGTAACAGCACTAATAATGTTTTCAGTAAATGTTTACATTCTTTCGAGTCCTGATTAGAATAAGCCTGCCTATGTAACGCCCCTTGTTACCATAAACGTACAATTGTAATATTAATGTGATACCTACGTAATCATGTGCATAAAAACCTTCAATTGCGTCATAATAAAGCAGAACAGTTATTTGGAAAGATGCTGAGCGTATCTTTTGTGTCTGTTCCCTACTGCAGTAGTTATTATTAATTTGGAACCACTAATCAATATGAGGATAGGAGTTGCCTATCATCAATTTAACCGAGTCAGCATGGCGAGCCAGCCAGGAGGGGATTCCAGGTGACCCTGAGTATCCGAAACGAGGAGCTTGAGACGATCCGGGAATTTCTGATAATCAGCCGGCTGAGGTAAGCCTTTTGCTTACATTTGAGTTATCAGACTTCCTTGATCGGTAAGGCATTTTCGGGACAAAGGGTACCTATTTTACTCCCCTTAATCGAACTGTATTGATTGGTGGTTATATGTTATGTTGTCCCTGTCTATTGTCCATCGGAGTGTTATAAATAAGAAAGGGAAGAATAATGCTGTTCACAGGTATATGTAGTACATCTGCTAGATAAAGTAGTTTAGAGGCAAGAGGGTATAGGCACAAGCAGAGAAGAGAGAAGACTGGCCAGTCATTATGGGCATTGAATTAAGTAAGGGAATGAAGGGTAAGAGACCCTCAAAAATGCCCAGCGCAAGAGGAGCGCTATATATGAACCAAAGGTGCGGTTCCGCCTATACTGAGCCCCTAGATTAATGGTTAGAGTGGACATGGATCCACAATGGGTAACTGGGTTACCAAAGTCCACAGGGACTAAGAATCATGCAGAGTAAACAGCTAGAGAAACAGCTATCTATGTGAGCAGGATGGATCAAGGGTGACATTAACACTAGACAGAAAGGGACATTTTCATGTTAAGTTGTGGGATGAATTTGGGGTCAGGCACTACTAGTAAAGTCAAAACAGAGAAATGAGAATTAAAACAGAATACTTTATATGTTGTCAGAGAGGGAAGATGGGATGAGCACTCTGGCTGCCCATCTGATCATAGAAGCTAGATATAAAAGATATCTGAACAAAATAAGGAATGCAGAATTTAGGCAGGAAAATATTAAATAGTTAAAAGAAAGCGAGAGAATGATATGCATGTGTTGTGTACAAATGGGAAAAAGTAAACGATTTTAGAGAGATATTGGTGTATGTGTGTGCGATTGCTGGGACCTTTAGTTCTATTGCTTGTGTGTGTCATGTACGCAGATGTGACCCCCTCCTTTGTGCTCTCCTGAAAGAATGTCCCTGAGAGGTTAGTGATAAGCTGGAAGGACACCATGCCAATTCCAGTTTTTTAGACAAAACATGTGCTGGGTTAACGAATCTAATGGTAAACAATGTGATCACAATTATTTTGAATCTGTTTTCTAAACATGGTAAAATGAAGGTTACATTTAACTGTGTATTACACAATTTGAATATCCTTTGATAGTTGAAACAGTGCATTTAAAAAAGGGAAATTAAGTAAAATTAAGTAATAATGAGTATTCATTTCTAATATGAGTTTAACAATTATATAGATATATTGAAACTGGTTTAGACAACCTTTGGTTGGAAATGAAATCCAGGTTATTGGGGAAATTTGTAAAAATGTGATTAGTTTAGATTAAGATAACAATTTTGTAATTTTACATTTATACAATAAGCCCTTATTGAGAGAAAAAAAAAAGATTAAGATGAAGTTGTTATTTTGAATAAAGCTGCCATAATATTTAACAAAGCCAAGATGGATGGGATACATAAGAAGTTCTTCTACAAAAATTATATTGTAAGGTTTTTGATGATAACTTGATGTGCGGTCCGTGATGTGAGAGTAATAATAAATAAAATTTAAATATAACAGTCCCATCACATCAAGTCCACACACCCTGTTAGGATAGATGCCACCTGCAGCAAGTTGTTTTATCAAAAACCTTACAATATCATTTTTGTAGAAGAACTTCTTATGTATCCCATCCATCTTGGCTTTGTTAAATATTATGGCAGCTTTATTCAAAATAACAACCTCATCTTAATCTTTTTTTTTTCTCTCAATAAGGGCTTATTGTATAAATGTAAAATTACAAAATTGTTATCTTAATCTAAACTAATCCCATTTTTACAAATTTCCCCAATAACCTGGATTTTATTTCCAACCAAATGTTGTCTAAACCAGTTTCAATATATCTATATAATTGTTAAACTCATATTAGAAATGAATACTCATTATTACTTAATTTTACTTAATTTCCCTTTTTTAAATGCACTGTTTCAACTATCAAAGGATATTCAATTTGTGTAATACACAGTTAAATGTAACCTTCATTTTACCATGTTTAGAAAACAGATTCAAAATAATTGTGATCACATTGTTTACCATTAGATTCGTTAACCCAGCACATGTTTTGTCTAAAAAACTGGGATTGGCATGGTGTCCTTCCAGCTTATCACTAACCTCTCAGGGACATTCTTTCAGGAGAGCACAAAGGAGGGGGTCACATCTGCGTACATGACACACACAAGCAATAGAACTAAAGGTCCCAGCAATCGCACACACATACACCAATATCTCTCTAAAATCGTTTACTTTTTCCCATTTGTACACAACACATGCATATCATTCTCTCGCTTTCTTTTAACTATTTAATATTTTCCTGCCTAAATTCTGCATTCCTTATTTTGTTCAGATATCTTTTATATCTAGCTTCTATGATCAGATGGGCAGCCAGAGTGCTCATCCCATCTTCCCTCTCTGGAGGGAAGAATGTCCCTGAGAGGTTAGTGATAAGCTGGAAGGACACCATGCTAATGCCTGTAGTCATTGGATCCTTTTTCCCCAGCTCAAGAAGCGGAGCTCCATGTTTTAGCAAAGCCTGTGAGCTACAAAAAGAGTGTATATTTATATAGATAGTTGAGATATAGAGAGCTTTTGGTTCCATTTAAAGGGCCAGAAGTTTGTTTTTACTTCGGCAGGTAAACCAACCAAGCATGCCAAGTTAATTTGTATAACATACCACTTCTTGTTTTACCTGTTACCAAAGGTGTTACCAAAAGCTGAACATCCCTTCCAGAGATTACAAAAAAGATATATCCAGATGCCCAAGTCAGGATCTTACGAGTATGCATTTTGTCTGTATGGACATGTTTTTTGGATGTCCAGTGGCAAATGCTACTGCAAAGGCCACAGTAAAAAGTGTTATCAGAAGTAGTTTGTAAGTACAGAGTGCCAGAAAGTACAGAGAGTAACAGAGGAAATCATTTTTTATAGGAGAGTCCTTACTAGAAGTTTTGAGGTTTTATTTTTACACCCCTTACTGTCTACAATGTAGCGGACAAAGTAGAGTAAGAAACTAGAAAACTTTTGCCTGAATGTTTTCTTATATTTTATGAAGCCCCTAAGGGGGATGTTGGACTCTCTCCCTATGGGATTTGGGTTGGGATTGTGTTACTCACTTGCTTATATTTTGTCTCAGCAGCTGAAGTCCTCCATTCGGATCTCACAGATAATGTTGCTGATCTTTTAAGGTTTTTGACAAACTTATTTATGTGTTTTCTCCCCAATTCCAGATCCTAAAAGTTTGGAAGGATCTAAAACTAAAGCCAGGTGACTTGTGGATTGTTAAGAGACATTTATATATAAGGAAATGTTTGGAGACTCAATACAGCATCTATTTCATGTACAGTTTTTGCAAAACTTGAAGGAAACGTCACCTGGATCCACACCAGACACTGCAAAAATGACTAAATTAAAGAAATCTCTGTGTTTGATTTGTTTCCCTCTTGTGATCACAGTCTAGGGTACTTTTTGATTAAATTACTTTAATTGTAAGGGATATATATATTTGAAAAGTAGTTTAGCCATGTTGAAGTCATATTTTGTCTTTTGTACGTCTTCCATTTTATGTAGAATTGTCTGTGTTTGCATATGCTGATAAGTCAGCATGCTCACAATTAAGCTAGAAGGCCATTCTGGCCACAGGAGTGTACAGCCAGTACTCTGTAAATATGTCTTATCAATCATTTGTTTTTCACAATGAAAAGTCATTTGGTAATGAAAAAGTTGCTCAGCTATTATTTTCTCCACAATGGAGTTTTTTGCCTCTTTGGCCAGGACTACCTCTACCTAAGCGTGTGGAGGTTCCAGGTTAAAGGTGATAGCAGGTATGGTTAGTGATCAAAATATTGATCAAAAGAGGGGAGACTGTAATGGAAATTTGTAAGTTCTGTATATAATTGTATTGTATTTTGTATGTATTGCACATTGCCCTCACTGTGCAACAGCACTAATAATGTTTTCAGTAAATGTTTACATTCTTTCGAGTCCTGATTAGAATAAGCCTGCCTATGTAACGCCCCTTGTTACCATAAACGTACAATTGTAATATTAATGTGATACCTACGTAATCATGTGCATAAAAACCTTCAATTGCGTCATAATAAAGCAGAACAGTTATTTGGAAAGATGCTGAGCGTATCTTTTGTGTCTGTTCCCTACTGCAGTAGTTATTATTAATTTGGAACCACTAATCAATATGAGGATAGGAGTTGCCTATCATCAATTTAACCAAGTCAACGGCATGGCTAACCCCCCAGCCCATTACCAGGTCCTTTGGGTCTTGTATGCATATTAAGGGGAACCCCGCACCAAAATTTAAAAAAAGAAAAGGCGTGGGGCCCCTGGGCCCTATATACTCTGAACAGCAGTATACAGGTGGTCCAAACAAGACAGGGACTGTAGGTTTGTTCTTAAGTTGAATCTGTTTGTAATTTGGAACAGGTACATTTTTTAAGTCTAGCTCCAGCCAAAAAAATCTGTTTTTAAGCTTTTTGGATAACATAGGGAAGGGTTATCATCACCCCTGTAACATTTGTTTTGCTGTCTGTGCCCCTGTTCAGAAGATTTCACCTCACTTTCTGTCCCAATGACAATTGGATTTTGAAAATTTGGGGTTTTTAGGGAAACAAGAATTAGTGATAAAGCATCAGTGGAGACACCTTTTCCCATATTAACTCTTACAGGAGAGAATTTCCCTTCCTAGGGGTAGATTTCCTCTCACTTCCTGTTGTCTCCCTCCATTTGTAAGTAGGAGTCATTTGTAAGTCAGATGTTTGAAAGTAGGGGACCGCCTGTATATACTATACGGCCTGCCCTATATACTCTGCAGTAATTTGGGCCTTGGGTGTTGGTGGTACCAGAACACTGTAAGCCTTGACAGTTACTCCTGGTGGGTGCTGGAATGGGTCCAGCTGTGAAATATTATATCAAGAATTGTAATTACATACCCCTGTTGAACAGGGGCAGAAAAATTGGGCCTTTGGTGGTGGTGGTGGTGCCACAACACTGTAAGCCCTCACAGTTACTCTTGGTGGGCGGCCCTGCTGTGAAATATTATATCAAGAATTGTAATCACACACCCCTGTCAAGCAGTGGCAGAAAAATTGGGCTTTAGGCACTGGTGCTGGTGCCACAACACTACAACCCCTCACAGATACTCTAGTTGAGCGCAGGAACGAGCCCTGCTACAAAATCTTACAGCAAAAATTGTAATTACACGCCCCTGTTAAACAGGGGCAGATAAATTGGGCTTTGGGCACTGGTGCTGGTCACTCAGCATCAGCATAGGCAGTCTTCAAGGGATCTCACATTCATAATAAAAATACATCGGTTACATCAGCATCAGGTGCTTGGTAGCTGGTGATCCAAGACTGATTCATTTTTATGAAGGTGAGCCGATCAACCGAGTCTGTGGACAGGCGAACTCTGTGATCAGTTACAAATGCGCCGGACTGTGTTTAGTGTTGTACTGTATTGTTGTGTATGTTGTCTTGTCTGTTGATAATAATATATGGTAATTCTCTTACTGCCATATTGGATTTAATCGTTTTTATGGAATTACATCAGTGCGTTTGAAAACTTTTTGACATAATTAATTGTTTACTAAAATTTGATATTTTTGATATACTTGTTGCTAAAAGTAACCCCTTACCCGGTACCCTTCAAACCGGGTATTCTTTCTTTTTTCCAGCTGGTGATCCAAGACTGATTCATTTTTATGAAGGTGAGCCGATCAACCGAGTCTGTGGACAGGTGCACCCTGTGATCGGTTACAAAGCCTCCAGCAGCACTGAATGTGTGTTCAGATAGAATGCTGGATGCAGGACAGGCCAGTAGCTCAATTGCATACTGTGCAAGCTCTGGCCAGTGATTCATGTTCAAGACCCAGTAACCCAGTGGATTTTCGGTTGGAAAGGTCTTCATGTCTGATCTTGCCCCAAGGTATTCCTGCACCATGTAAATCAGACACTGGCAATGGTTGCTGGAACTGATCAGACCTTGGGGCTGCGGACTAAAAAATTGTCTGAACGCATCAGTCAGACAGCCACCTTCTCCACCGCTCCTTCTGTGACTGACCGAAACCTCAGCAACACGTTGTCCAGGAGGTCCAGGAAATTGTAACCTCCTAGGCTCTGGAAACACATTGCACAAACCTTTCTGCAAGGCCTCCTGAAGATGTTTCAACCTCTGCTCCCTCTGCAAAGGCTGGATAAGTTCCGCAACCTTACCCTTGTAACGTGGATCAAGAAAGGTTGCCAGCCAGTATTGGTCCCTCTCCTTGATACCACGAATCTGAGGGTCCTTTTGCAGGCTTTGCAGGATCAGGGAGGCCATGAAGCGTAGGTTTGGTGAGGCATTCAGTCCCTTGAAAATCTGCTGCTGATGTTGAATGCCAAGCTTCACCTCCATGATGACACAATCCTCCACCTCCTCCTCCTCCTCCTCCTCCTTTTCCTGTGTGATAGGCGGGCCTGCAGGAATACTGTCTGGATAAAGGGGGCCTTGAGAGGTAAGGAAGGCTTCCTCTTCCTCCCTCTGTTCTGCCTCAAATTCCCTGTCCATTATTCCATGCAGCGTGGGCTCCAACAGGAAGACAAGAGGGACAATATCACCGATGCATGCACTGTCACTGCTCACCATCCTCGTGGCCTCCTCAAATGGTGACAGGACAGTGCATGCATCCTTGATCATTAGCCACTGGCGTGACGAAAAAAAGCCAAGCTCCCCTGACCCTGTCCTGGTGCCATACTCGCACAGGTACTCATTGATGGCCTTCTTCTGCATGTGCAGCTGCTGCAGCATGGCCAACATTGAGTTCCACCTGGTGGGCATGTCACAGATGAGGTGATTCTTGGGCAGGTTGCATTCCTTTTGAAGGTCAGCCAGCTGAGCACTGGCATTATATGACTGGCGGAAATGCCCACAGACTTTCCTGGCCTGCCTCAGGAGATCCTGTAAGCTCGGGTACCTGCACAAGAACCGCTGCACCACCAAATTAAGGATGTGAGCCAAATAAGGAACATGGGTCAAGTGTCCCTGTTGGAGGGCGGAGAGGAGGTTGGTGCCATTGTCACAAACCACCATTCCTGGCTGAAGCTTGCGTGGCGTCAACCACCTCTGAACCTGCCCCTGCAGAGCTGACAAAATCTCTGCCCCAGTGTGGCTCCTGTCCCCTAAGCAGACCAACTCAAGCACCGCATAGCATCTTTTTGCCTGAGTGCTTGCATAGCCCCTAGAATGCCTACGGAGCACCGCTGGTTCTGAGGACAAATCTGCACGGGAAGAGGCCATAGAGGAAGAAGAAGAGGAGGGGTGAAAGAGAGAGGTGTGGCAGAATCACCACTACCAGCATTTTGGAGGTGTGGTGGCGGAACAAGCTCTAACATTACTGCACCCTGTCCTGCATCCTTCCCAGCTGCCAGCAGGGTTACCCAGTGCGTCGTGAAAGAAAGGTAATGTCCCTGTCCATGCCTGCTGGACCATGAGTCAGCGGTAATATGCACCTTACCGCTGGCCGCCCTGTCCAACGAGGCCAAGACATTGCCTTCCACATGCCAGTAGAGAGCTGGAATGGCCTTCTGAGAAAAAAAAATGGCGTTTGGGAACCTGCCACTGAGGTACCGCACAAATACAAATTCTCGAAAGGGGGCAGAGTCTACCAGCTGAAAAGGCAGCAGTTGGAGTGCAATTTAGCCAGACTAGCATTCAGCCGCTGAGCATGTGGATGGCTGGGACCGAATTTCTTTCGACGGTTTAGCAACTAGGGTAGGGAAATTTGCCTGCTACAATCAGATTTAGGTGTACCGCTAGCAGATTGCCTGCAAGTGCTTGGGACACCTAATTCTACACCTTCATTCCTCTCATTGCAGGTCTCTGAGAAGGCTGAAGGTATAGTGGGGTTGGAGATCCCAGCTGATGAGGATCAAGGAGAGGTCTGCCTTGTTCTTTGGTGTGGGTCTTTTAAGTACTGTTGCCAATGGACTGCATGGGAGCTCGACATATGTCTGGTCAAGCATGTGGTGCCCGAGCGGCTGCTGTTTTGGCCACACTTGATACACTTCAGGCATATGTTGCAAACAGCAACGGTGCGATCTGCTGCACACGTCTCAAAAAAGGCCCACACCAAAGAACTTTTGAAAAAACACGCAGAGTCAGCAACGCCCTGCACATGGGGAGCTCTGTGGTGTGATGCAGTCAGTTGGCTGTCCTTAAGCATCCTGCCTCGTTGGACATGTGCCTCCTCCTCCTCTTCTCTTCTAACAGGCACCCACGTAGAGTCAGTGACCTCATCATCCCCTCCCTCCTTGCCACTGGAGCAAACCTGGCAGTATGCTGCAGCTGGGGGAACATGACTGCCAGTTTATTGTCCTTCTTGGGCACCCCCTCTCTCTGGGCTCACGTTACTGCCTTCATCCTCAACCTGGGAACCATCATCAGAGCTTTCAAAATGCTGCACATTCTCCTGCAGCATGTACGCGACACTGTGGTCAAACAGTTCGGGGGACTCCTCAGGACATGATGGTGGGGCTAGGGAAGGAGTGACTGATGCCATTGAGATGATGGAATAGGCCGATTTGGCAGCTGCATTGGCAGCCAAACTTCTCTGGGCCTGGGTGACAGAGGATGAGAAGGATGAGGATGGCTTTGTGATCCACTCTACCAACTCTTCTGCATGTTGTGGCTCAACATGGCCAGCTGTCGAAAAAAAGGAAAGGTGTGCACCCGCAGTCCGATATAGGCTTGGCTAGACTAGAATGCAGTAGATATATATATGTAGGAGACTGTATATATATTTTATGCACTGCAGATCACTGAATCACCTGCCTGCCTTTGAGCACTCCACGGGTCTCCTCATAGATGAGTCCAGAGATTCGCTTGACACCCCCTCTGCGGGCCAAACATCGGATGGCGGGTTTGGTGATGCCCTGGATGTTGTCCCAGAGCACCTTCCTGTGCCGCTTAGCGCCTCCTTTCCCCAGACCCTTCCCTCCTTTACCGCGACCAGACATCTCTATGCTTCGCCATCAGATACACGACCAGTAAAAACCTGCCTGCCTGAAAGTGTATTTGAAAACGTACACCAGGAACTACCTGCAGTCAGATATAGGCTTGGCTAGACTAGAATACAGTGGATATATATATGCAGGAGACTGTATATATATATTTTATGCACTGCAGATCACTGAATCACCTGCCTGACTGCCTGCCTGAAAGTGTATTTGAAAACGTACACCAGGAACTACCTGCAGTCAGATATAGGCTTGGCTAAACTAGAATGCAGTCGATATATATATGTTGGAGACTATATATATATTTAATGCACTGCAGATCACTGAATCATTTGCCTGCCTGCCTGAAAGTGTATTTGAAAACATACACCAGCAATGGCCTGCAGTCAGATACAGGTTTGGCTAGACTAGAATGCAGTGGATATATGTATGTTGGAGACTGTATATATATTTAATGCACTGCAGATCACTGAATATCTTGCCTGCCTGCCTGCCTGCCTGTCTGCCTGCCTGAAAGTGTATTTGAAAACATACACCAGCAATGGCCTGCAGTCAGATATAGGCTTGGCTAGACTAGAATGCAGTGGATATATATATGTTGGAGACTGTATATATATTTAATGCACTGCAGATCACTGAAGCACTTGCCTGCCTGAAAGTGTATTTGAAAACATACACCAGCAATGGCCTGCTGTCAGATATAGGCTTGGCTAGCCTATATGCAGTGGATATATACAGTATCTCACACAAATGAGTACACCCCTCACATTTTTGTAAATATTTTATTATATCTTTTCATGTGACAACACTGAAGAATTGAAACTTTGCTACAACGTAAAGTAGTGAGTGTACAGCTTGTATAACAGTGTAAATTTGCTGTCCCCTCAAAATAACTCAACACACAGCCATTAATGTCTAAGCCGCTGGCAACAAAAGCGAGTACAGCCCTAAGTGAAAATGTCCAAATTGGGCCAAAAGTGTCAATATTCTGTGTGGCCACCATTATTTTCCAGCACTCCCTTAACCCTCTTGGGCATGGAGTTCACCAGAGCTTCACAGGTTGCCACTGGAGTCCTCTTCCACTCCTCCATGACGACATCACGGAGCTGGTGGATGTTAGAGACCTTGCGCTCCTCCACCTTCCATTTGAGGATGGCCCACAGATGCTCAATAGGGTTTAGGTGTGGAGACATGCTTGGTCAGTCCACTACCTTTACCCTCAGCTTCTTTGGCTAGGCAGTGGTCATCTTGGAGGTGTGTTTGGGGTCATTATCATGTTAGAATACTGCCCTGCAGCCCAGTCTCCGAAGGGAGGGGATCATACTCTGCTTCAGTATGTCACAGTACATGTTGGAATTCATGGTTCCCTTAATGAACTGTAGCTCCCCAGTGCCAGCAGCACTCATGCAACCCCAGACCATGACACTCCCACCACCATGCTTGACTGTAGCAGACACACTTGTCTTTGTACTTCTCACCTGGTTGCCGCCACACACCCCATCTGAACCAAATAAGTTTATCTTGGTCTCATCAGACCACAGGACATGGTTCCAGTAATCCATGTCCTTAGTCTGCTTGTCTTCAGCAAATTGTTTGCGGGCTTTCTTGTGCATCATCTTTAGAAGGGGCTTCCTTCTGGGACAACAACCATGCAGAACAATTTGATGCAGTGTGCGGCGTTTGGTCTGAGCACTGACAGGCTGACCCCCCACCCCTTCAACCTCTGCAGCAATGCTGGCAGGACTCATATATTTATTTCCCAAAGACAACCTATGTATATGACGCTGAGCACGTGCTCTCAACTTCTTTGGTCGACCATGATGACGCCTATTCTGAGTGGAACCTGTCCTGTTAAACCACTGTATGGTCTTTGTCACTGTGCTGCAGCTCAGTTTCTGGTTCTTGGCAATCTTCTTATAGCCTAGGCCACCTTAATGTAGAGCAACAATTCTTTTTTTCAGATCCTCAGAGAGTTCTTTGCCATGAGGTCCCATGTTGAACTTCCAGTGACCAGTATGAGAGAGTGAGAGCGATAACACCAAATTTAACACACCTGCTCCTTATTCACACCTGAGACCTTGTAACACTAACGAGTCACACGACACCGGGAAGGAAAAAAAAGGCTAATTGGGCCCAATTTGGACATTTTCACCTAGGGGTGTACTCACTTTTGTTGCCAGAGGTTTAGATATTAATGGCTGTGTGTTGAGTTATTTTGAGAGGATAGCAAATTTACACTGTTATACAAGCTGTACACTCACTACTTTAAATTGTAGCAAAGTGTCATTTCTTCAGTGTTGTCACATGAAAAGATATAATAAAATATTTACAAAAATGTGAGGGGTGTACTCACTTTTGTGAGATACTGTATATGTTGGAGACTGTATATATACATTTAATGAACTACAGATCACTGAATCACTTGCTTGCCTGCCTGAAAGTGTATTTGAAAACGTACACCAGCAATGGCTTGCAGTCAGATATAGGCTTGGCTAGACTAGAATGCAGTGGATATATATATGTTGGAGACTGTATATGTATATTTAATGCACTGCAGATCACTGAATCACTTACCTGCCTGCCTGAAAGTGTATTTGAAAACGTACACCAGCAATGGCCTGCAGTCAGATATAGGCTTGGCTAGACTAGAATGCAGTGGATATATATATGCAGGAGACTGTATATATATTTTATGCACTGCAGATCACTGAATAACCTGCCTGCCTGCCTGAAAGTGTATTTGAAAACGTACACCAGGAACTACCTGCAGTCAGATATAGGCTTGGCTAGACTAGAATGCAGTGGATATATATATGTTGGAGACTTATATATATATTTAATGCACTGCAGATCACTGAATCACTTGCCTGCATGCCTGAAAGTGTATTTGAAAACGTACACCAGCATGGGCCTGCAGTCAGATATAGGCTTGGCTAGACTAGAATGCAATGGATATATGTATAGGAGACAGTATATAAATTTTATGCACTGCAGATCACTGAATAACCTGCCTGGCCTGCCTGCCTGAAAGTGTATTTGAAAACGTACACCAGGAATGGCCTGCAGTCAGATCTAGCTACACAGGATACAGTATATATATATATATATATATATATATATATATATATATATACAAAGCCGGGATGTGATGTGTATATATACTAAATTCACTGCAGATAACTGAATCAACTGCCTGCCTGAAGTATATTAGAAACAGTGCACCAGGAACGGTCTGCATTGAGATCTAGCTACTAGACATGTGCACACTGAAATATTTTGTTTCGGAATTTCGTTTTCGTCCGAAAAATAAATTTATTTAGTTACTCCCAAAATTCATTTTTATTTATTTTGTTTTTCGTTAAAAATTGCATTCGTCTGAAAATCCAAATTAGGATTGAATCTGTCATTGAAGGCTTATGGTGTCTGTCGAATGTTCAAAGAAGATTCGACGGAGCAGCTAAACTGTACGACGCCGTATAGTTTACCTGCTCCGTGGAATCTTCTTAGAACTTTCAACAGACACCATAAGGCAAAGTACATGTGTACTTAGTTCTAGCTTTTTTACTGCTCCTCCTCTTTGGTTACAATCAGCCAATAACATTCATCATTGTCATTATTTTTATTTATCTTTTCTCCCCTACGTCGAATCTTTTCTCCCCTATGTCGAATCTTTTCTCTCTATGTCAAATCTTTTCTCTCTATGTAGAATAATCTTGGACTAACAGAGTTAAGGTTAGGCACATTCGACCACAGGTTTGATGGACACAGATTGTTATTGTCATCATCATGTTGAATCTCCTATCTATATCGAACTGTTGAAGCAACGAAAATGAAAATAAAGCATTTGTTTATGTCGGATCTTTCGTTTTTCGTTTAAACGATAACGAAAATACCTGAAATTCGGACGAAAACGAATGCACATGTCTACTAGCTACACAGGATACAGTGTATATATACAGTAACTCACAAAAGTGAGTACACCCCTCACATTTTTGTAAATATGTTATTATATCTTTTCACGTGACAACACTGAAGAAATGACACTTTGTTACAATGTAAAGTAGGGAGCGTACAGCTTGTATAACAGTGTAAATTTGTTGTTCCCTCAAAATAACTCAACATACAGTCATTAATGCCTAAATCTCTGGCAACAAAAGTGAGTACACCCCTAAGTGAAAATGTTCAAATTGGGCCCAAAGTGTCAATATTTTGTGGGGCCACCATTATTTTCCAGCACTTCCTTAATCATCTTGGGCATGGAGTTTACCAGAGCTTCACTCCAGTTGCCACTGGACTCCTCTTCCACGCCTCCATGATGACATTACGGAACTGGTGGATGTTAGAGACCTTGCGCTCCTCCAAAGGGAAAGGGACAAGTCATGGGACATGACATGGGTAAGCAGACTTGTCCCTTTCCCCCTGCAATCCTTATTACATTTCTTTAATTTTTGATGCTGTAACACAGTTTTACTATTTATGTTCTTTTGTTAAATATTATTGTACTTTTTCCCAATTGTTAGGTTCAGACTGTTTAGTCAGAATTAACCATCTTCAGATTCCCTCCTGACGAAGCGGATATGTCCACGAAACTAGTTAAGGAATATGATATCTGAGATCAATTGTCTTATTGTATAATAATGACCCCATTGGTGTTTTATTTTTATTTATTTTTACCTTGCTGTAGTGTATTACCAATGATTTGTCTTCTGCATCAATAAAATCGACTATACATTTTTTATCACTGGTATATTCTCTATATTGTTATTTATTTGTACTGTACCGCAATAGTCCAACATGCCCCCACTAGTTTTTGGTCACCTGACTGGGGATCAGGCTCCCAATCTTGCTAATTATTGATTTCTGGATGATGGTACATGTGTATTGTTGCTTACCTCAGTATCTTACCATAGAGGCCACTCACTTACTTATTAATCTGTATAGATCCATTACATATCTTTTGAGAAAATACATACAACAGACCTGTGATTTTACATAACTGATTCTATCTGAATTTCTGGAAGAAATATATTAAAAAAATGTCATGTTTTCCAATCTAACAACATATTCTGAGACTTCATCTAATCACACTCTTTTCAACAAAGCAAGATGCAAAAATATTTTAATGGCACTTTATGAAGGAACTTTTATGGAACCGACATGTTGGGATTTAATGACTTTAAGCTATCCAGTTAAATGGTTTACTTCCATTAAATGAATTGCTACTGTATATAATTTAAAATGCTTTACAAAGGGACACAGTAGGTTACAACGCACACAGTTTGAAAGGATCCATTACACTGCAGTTGAAGAATCTATTCAACAAAGGCAGGTGGTTTTTATGCCAATGTGAATACTAAATAAATATGAAAAATATATACTTTATTAAAAGTAAAATAAGATGTGATGGAAATAGTTTTCAAAAGCGAATGCTTCTCTTGCTGTCAGCCTGACTTTATCATATTAGTCCTGGCTGGAAAGCCCTTCAAACACTTTGTAGATGCTTTGTTAATCTAATTCTACTTCATGTATTGATTTTAGTTTTATAATACAGTTTACCAAGCCCGTGTTCAAAAAATCCTACTAATTACAAAGCATGGGTAAATCAGAAACTGAATGTATTACAACAGTATATGAAAAGGAAAACAGGGTCTGATGGTATTTTGTTATGTAATAGAGTATTGCATTTTTGTACTAGACAAACGGGATGAATATTGTTTTACAGGTATCAATCAGCATTCTGCCAATAAACATTTTGAAATAAACTTATAAATAAATAAATATGCACTAGCAAATATACATCTCATTTGAAAACTTGCAGAAATAAAAGAAAAAGAAAAATACTATAATTATAACACCATTTAAATGTCTCTATGAGTATAATTACCCTCTTGCATTGGAGTGACAAAGGAAGCCACAGTGAACATCTGACACCCACTACAAAAATTGTTGGAAAATCACTTTGAGCAATAAGGAACACTTAAAATGTCTAAACTCTTTTTTTTATTGTGCCCCAAAAGCCATTCATGGCCTGATTGTGTTTAAACCATTGAAAATGACACTTAATTGCTTATATCTCATGAAAAAATTGCACCATACACATTGCCACCCTTAACCGCTTCAGCCCCAAGAGATTTGGCTGCTCAATGACCAGGCCATTTTTTGCAATACGGCACTGCATTGCTTTAACTGACATGTGTGCGGCCATGTGACATTGTACTCAAACAAAATTGACGTTCTTTTTTGGCATTTGATCATCTCTGCGGTTTTTATTGTTTGCGCTATAAACAAAAAAAGACAGGCAATTTTGAAAAAAACTAAATATTTTGTACTTTTTGCTATAATAAATATTCCCAATTTTTTTTTTATCAGTTTAGGCCAATATGTATTCTACTACATATTTTTGGTAATAAAAATCGCAATAAGCGTATATTGATTGGTTTGCACAAAAGTTATAGCGTCTACAAAATAGGGGACAGATTTATGACATTTTTATTACTATTTTTTTTTACTAGTAATGGTGGTGATCAGCGATTTTTATTGGGACTGCAACATTATGGCAGACAGATTGGACACTTTTGACACATTTTTAGGACCATTGGCATTTATACAGTGATCAGTGCTGTAAAAATGCACTGATTACCGTATTTTTCAGACCAGGCGCACTTAAAATCCTTTAATTTTCTCAATGCATCTAATGTATGAATTAATTCTGGTTGTGCTTTCTGACCTAGAGCCGATTTTATGTGGTACACAGCGCTCAAAAATCTGTCAAAATGTTTTAGCATGGCCATGGTAAGCTACGAAGCTGCACTGCTTGAAGGATTGAGCATTACGGCCATCATAGTCAGGAGCCTCGCTGAGTAATACGATCTGCGCTTCAACATTAAGGTGTGTGCATTCCCGCTGCCCCAAAAATGGCTCCTGTTAAGAGACATGCTTACGAAGCAGATTTCAAACTCAACGCTATCAGTCACGCAGTACAACATGGAAATAGAGCAGCTGCGAGAGAATTCAACATTAATGAATTAATGGTACGGAAGTGGAGGAAGCAAGAAGACGCCCTGTGCCAGGTAAAGAAGACCAAAGTGAGTTTCCGAGGGAACAAAGCGAGATGGCCACAGTTGGAGGACAAAATTGAACAGTGGGTTATTGAACTGTCTACTGTCTCTATTCGACTCAAAGCAACAGCGATAGCATGAGACATGGAGATCAACAATTTTCAAGGAGGTCCTTCTTGGTGCTTCCGTTTTATGAAAAGGCGTAATCTCTCCATCCGCAAAAGAACTACTATCTCGCAGCGACTGCCAAAGGATTACGAAGAAAAGCTGGCCATTTTACGCACCTATTTGTATAAATTATTCCTGCGCTACCTTGGAAAACAGTGGTGCACATGGACAGCTGCAAACACTGAGTGGGATCAAACAAAGCCCATGGGTAGTGTAAAAAATATAAATCAAAAGTGCTGCGCTGGTCCAGTAAAATGTAACTATGTGATAGTGTGCGGTAAGACAAAATATGAAGAAAAAATGTAAAGAAAAAATTGGAGGGGTGTACGGGTAGTATGTCTGTCTGCACAGTATCCTGTGAAAAAAATCAAGCGATGTAAAAGGGTGAATATCTATCCTGTATCGGTGCAGTGTGTGCAGGGAACCAATAGGTATAATCCTCTTGCACACCTAGTGCAAATAAAGCTTGTGCAGATGAACCTTAAAGTGCTATAGTGTCACTGTGCAACCCGTATCACTAAAATGTAATAGTAAAACATGTGCAACAAATAATAAATATCACAGAAATAACATAATTTGGTTATATAAAAGGTGAATATAAATGGACACAAAGTGAAAAACTATACAGAATAAATATTGTGCAAAAAACTGTGCAAAAAACGCATCAGTGCAACATAGGTGTGTGGCATCACTCTATATGACCCAAGTAGAAAATGCCACTAGAAATAAAGCTACGTGAAGTCCAGACCAAATTATTTTGCGAGTACAATGAAGCATATGTGCCAGTGCAGACTCAAAGGAGATATTCAGTGATCCTTTTAAAATCCAAATGTGCAACAAATAATCGGTGGGATGCCGAAAGAGAGAGGGTGTTTATCCTCTTCGTGCTCAAACACACACAGATAGGTAGTGGCCCCTTACCTTGCGGCAATGGGACAACCGCATAGAGTGTAAATGGAGGAGATGGTCTCTCTTTGGGGTCCCCGGGGCCAGAGCCGATGGTCCCTGCGCTTTAATCCCTCAGTACCAGCATCAATAATAGCAGAGTCAGCATATGGAGGAACAAAAAAAGGGGGTGCCAGATAGTGTAGTATTTTGAGCAAGATGATACTTTTATTCAAGTCAAAGGCATGTACTCACATGGAGCAGATGTACATGGCATGGCATTGCTCGTGCCATGGACGCCAGTGACGCACTGCTGATACTCTGTAGCCACGCGTAGGGACGGGATAGGCACTGACACAGATCGGGTTTGACGAGCTCGCCGCTCGTAGGATATACATGTGATGTACATCTGCTCCATTTACACTTTATGCGGTTGTCCCATTGCCGCAAGGTAAGGGGCCACTACCTATCTGTGTGTGTTTGAGCACGAAGAGGATAAACACCCTCTCTCTTTCGGCACCCCACCGATTATTTGTTGCACATTTGGATTTTAAAAGGATCACTGAATATCTCCTTTGAGTCTGCACTGGCACATATGCTTCATTGTACTTGCAAAATAATTTGGTCTGGACTTCACGTAGCTTTATTTCTAGTGACATTTTCTACTTGGGTCATATAGAGTGATGCCACACACCTATGTTGCACTGATGCGTTTTTTGCACAGTTTTTTGCACAATATTTATTCTGTATAGTTTTTCACTTTGTGTCCATTTATATTCACCTTTTATATAACCAAATTATGTTATTTCTGTGATATTTATTATTTGTTGCACATGTTTTACTATTACATTTTAGTGATACGGGTTGCACAGTGACACTATAGCACTTTAAGGTTCATCTGCACAAGCTTTATTTGCACTAGGTGTGCAAGAGGATTATACCTATTGGTTCCCTGCACACACTGCACCGATACAGGATAGATATTCACCCTTTTACATCGCTTGATTTTTTTCACAGGATACTGTGCAGACAGACATACTACCCGTACACCCCTCCAATTTTTTCTTTACATTTTTTCTTCATATTTTGTCTTACCGCACACTATCACATAGTTACATTTTACTGGACCAGCGCAGCACTTTTGATTTATATCATTTTACGCACCTACTGCACAAACAAGATCAATGAAAAGAAGATCCGGCCAGAACACATCACCAACATGGACGAGGTCCCCCTTACCTTTGATATCCCCATAAACCGTACTGTCGAGAAAACAGGGACCAGTACGGTAGCTATACGCACCACAGGAAATGAGAAGTCATCCTTCACTGTAGTTCTCGGTTGCCAGGCTAATGGCCAGAAACTACCACCCATGGTCATTTTCAAGAGGAAGACTTTGCCGGAAAAAAAGTTTCCGGTTGGCGTCATCAAGGCTAACCCAAAGGGCTGGATGGACGAGGAGAAGATGAGTAAGTGGCTGAGAGAGATTTACATCAAGAGACCAGATGGCTTTTTCCACAAACCTCTGTCCCTATTGATCTGTGACCCCATGCGCACCCATCTGACCGATACTGTCAAAGTGAAGAAAACTATTTCGGAGCTTGCCATCATTCCAGGTGGATTAACCAAAGTACTCCAGCCACTAGATATTGGTGTCAACAGGTCATTTAAAGTTAAATTGCGAGCTGTGTGGGAGCATTGGAGGACAGAAGGTGAACACACATTCACCAAGACAGGGAGGCAATGCCGGGCGAGTTACACCACTATCTGCTAGTGGATCGTGGATGCCTGGGCGAAGGTATCAGTCTCCAGTGTCATCCGAGCTTTCAGGAAGGTGGGAATCATCACTGAACAGCTAAGTAACAGCAACGAGACTGAGTCGGATAATGATGAGAGGGATCCGGGCATGCTTGATGCCGAAATCGCCCAACTGTTAAACTCAGACACTGAAGATGAAGAATTTGATGGATTTGTGGTAGAGGAATAAACTGAAAAAGTGAGTGTATTGTTTTGTATTTTATGTGTTAAAACTGAACAATGTTAAGAGTTATTGTGAAAGAGTTATATAAAGTTTGACTTATCAGAGTTTTGTTTCATTTGTTTCATTTAATGCGCCTTATAACCCGGTGCGCTTTATAGCCCGAAAAATACAGTACTGTGCAAGTGTCACTGGCAGGGAAGGCGTTAACAGTAGGGGACAATCAAGGGGTTAACTGTGTTACCCAGGGAGTGATTCTACCTGTGGGAGGGATGAGACTGTCTGGGTGAGGAGAACGATCTGTTGCTCATACTTGGTATTTGCCCAGGGGAGCCAACCTGCCGCAGTACAACTGCAGTGGCTAGTCGGGAAGGGTTAAAGGGTAACTCCCTTTAGGTAAGCCCTACCACGTCACCACGTGATCGTTCTAGGAGGAGGGGCTCCGTGTGTTTGTGCCAGCCAGCATTGTTTTTAACGCTTGCAATATCCTTCTTAAATGTAAGTGCAATACCTTGTTTTAAATAAAAACTTATTTAGACAATATTACAGCATGGTCAGTCTTCTCTCTTTTGGGGTATCTACCTGAGTAAAGACGGATATCATATTTGGAGGGAGTGAGCGATCTGCAAGATCCAGTCTGCTGATTTTGGTGTTGACATCCACAAGCTAAAGGCCACTACTGGGTTATAGCAATCTGCCCTTTATGCTTACTATCTGGTAGGCAGGTCCATGTTACGTGGTGGGCACACTCCTGTCTGTTTTTATACACTGTGGTGACTATTTGCACTGCCGTATTAATATAATTAGTTTGATTTTGAATAGAACCTTTATGAGTTAGTTCACCTTCATAAAAAAATGCTTATGCAGATAAGGGGAGTCTGTAGATAAAAAACAATCTGTGAAGCTTTGACCAAAGGTGAATAATGCACTTACTATAGGTGTAGGCAATTTAAGAGATGCCTGGGTGTTACTGTTCACCTTCAGCATCACAGGAGGGAGCTCTCAAACACTTAGCTCAGAGGTACTGCATCAGGGGAGAGAGGGTTTAAATCAGAGAAAGGTCTCACTTTTGTGATGGTGAAGGTGGGCAGTAATAACTGGGCACCTCCAAGCAACGACTTTAGCAATGTCCTAAGGGTTTTCCAACCAGGCTTCATGAGGTATGTAAATGGACTGCACCTATAGCAAGGGCGATATTCAACTTTTTTTCAAAGCTGCACAGTTTGCTTTTATCTACAGACATTCTTTCTATACAGTGGAAGTTCTTTGGTAAAGGTGAGCTAACCCTTTGATTGTGTTGTAAATGTGCTGTCTGAGAGCTATGATGTGTTTTTTTTAATTGATTGGATTTACCTGAGAGCTACAGTGATATATTTTTTGCATACCCATACAAACTTTGGTATTAAAGTTAAAATCTCAACTTGCTTATTTAAGCATGCAGGCTGGGGTGGAGGGGAAGGTCATGTGCTACCCTATGCACAAAAGGTTTACTTTTTTCCAAGGCTATAGAAAGTCTGTTAAACTGTGGACAAGGTGACTGGTTTAATTTGTAGGGTAACTCCATGCCCTGCTTGTGTGATTGGCTCACTGATTTTCCCAGAAGTCTGCACTAAGATACTAATCAGATTTTGGGCATCCTCGCATCCTCTGCAACAAGCATTTTAGTTTTGCTGAGATACTCCCAAAGGGCTAATTATGTTTAAAGGGATTTAGGCCCTGCAACTTTCCTCTTTAGAACCCTGCAAGTGCAGCAGGTGATCACTAATGAAAAAGTTATTCTTAAGCCTCGTACACATGATTGGATTTTCCGACAGGAAATGTGTGATGACAGGCTGTTGGCGGAAAATCCAACCGTGTGTATGCTCCATCGGACAATTGTTGTTGGATTTTCCATGGAGAAATATTGGATAGCAGGTTTTAAAATTTTCCATGGACAAATGTCTGTTTTCGGATTTTCTAAGTATGTGTACACAAGTCCATTGGACAAAAGTCCAAAGTACAAACATGTTTGGAAGCAAGGACGAGCCAGAAGCGGTCGGTCTTGTAAACCAGCGTTCGTAATGGAGAATTAACATTTGTGACATGGCAAATTATTAAATCTTGCAATGCAGCACACATTCTCTTCTTCTTTTATGGGATAATAATGAAGCTACATTGCTGGTGATACTGATGGAGTTATTGCAAACAAATTTTCAAAGGCTTTTTTTTTTTTTAGTGATATCAAGAATAATATTACTTTTTGGGGGGAAAGTTACCACAACACCATTATCCTGTAGTTTTTAAGATAAAAAATACAACTATATTGGTGTCCCTTTTACATTGGTTGGTGTCAATTTTACATTGTATTTTTTTAAATGTACAGTAACTGCCTACTCACAAACTGTCATTTGAAGTAAAACACATAGCTAAGTATTATTCTCCACAATTTCTTTATTGTGCATTAAAAAAAGAAAACAAATAAAATTAGACATGTTATCTGCCAATAGAACTTAACCAAAAAGTGCATTCTATGTATCCAAAAATATAGAAAATATACCAAATCAAATCATTAATCAACCAAAAAAATAATGTCAAAGCCATAATGCCAATAATAAATAACACGTTATCTCTTCCGATTCCGCAACATGTCTTGTTGACGAACAGCCATTCAGAAACGAACTGAAAAGCATGAAATGAAAAGTGATAAATGAAATGCGCCAAATGAAAAGCGTGAAATGAAAAGCGCGACTCAAAACTCATCAAACTTCTACTAACAAGAAATTAGCAGAAGGAGCCCAAAGGGTGGTGCTAAAGAGCTGAAAAATGTAGTATGTCAGTAAGTTCGTGATTGTTGGCCAACAATTGTGTGCCGTTTGTATGCAAGTCAAGTTTGTATGCAAGACAAGTATGGGCCAACACCCTTCGGACAAAAGTCCACAGTTTTGTTGGCCAACAATCTTATCGTGTATAGGAGGCTTTATTCATATCCACTTTGCTAATATAACAAAAGGTAGGAATCAACAACCAAGTTTGTTAAAATCCGTGTAATGTGCATAATACATATACATTGCTTTTTTTCATAACAAAAGTGGAGTTACTCTTTAAGTAATTAGAAAATAGCATTTTTTTAAGAACTGAAACAATACATAACTATAATGTTATGCATGAATCCAACTTATTTATTGAACAACCAAATGATTATTTGTTTTAATTTGAATAAACAAAAAAGTGATACAATTATCACAGAGAACCAAGGACTTTTTTACACATAGATATATAACATTGCTAAACCTAATAAAAAAAGAATACACCCACAACATATTCAGATGGTTGGAAAATAAAACTGTGGACCTGAAAATGAATTAATATTTTAGTAACAGTAAAAACATAGTTTTGCCAAGGCACAAAGTGATTTGGTCAGGTGAAATTTCAATTATGCAATAATTGCTATGCTGTAATTAGTGAATCATGCTATTACTTAGAGTGGCTTACTGATTTGATATCAAACCCTCCAATACCTTCAAAATTGATATGGCCGCCACCATGTATTTGAAAACCTATTTAAAATCAATTACCTTATGTGACAGTTGCCAACTTTGCATAGTGCTTGGACATTTGTGCCTAGGAAAGTGCAGTGGTCTAAGCCAAACTAATTTTCTTATTGTACTTTCATACTCGTCTTGTTTATCCAACCACAACAAGCATTAAATGAAAGGAATCTACTTGCAAATCCGCTAACATATTTTACGCCGGCACTTCTCAATTCAATACAGTTTTTCAACAAATGTTATTAGAAACAACATTTCTGATTTATTTAATCTGCAATAAGCTCTGCTGAATACATCGTTTTATTATCCTTTGTGTTCAAAGCAGTACTTTAGCAGCATTAAAATGCTACAAGTCTGAAAGGATGAATAATTAGAATTATAATCTTTAGGAAGGATTATGTTTTATACCTATAGACTCACAATAATATCTGTATTATCCTGAACACATTTTAACATTTCTTTTGTTTTGAGGACAGAAAGTGACACACTTTTGCAAAGACAAGTTGAATTATAACCCAATCAGGCATTAAAGTACATACAGTAGGCTAGCACAGCAATCAAGCAGAATACAGTAGGGAATTTTCAAAGTAACGCTATTCTTTAAGAGGCAGAAAATAAGAGCTTTGTCACAACTGAAATGTGTAAATCATGTTCTGTACTGCTCAAGGCAATTTAAAATATCAGTCCATCCAAAACTAATATCCTCCAACTTCTTAAATACAATGTTAGGTGATATTTTTGATACTACAGATGTTTATCAAGATCCCTTTCTAGACAATATGTCACAGTCCAATAATAATCAGAAGACACAGAAATAATGTTTTTTTTTTAAAGAAATACTGCAAGAATATTATATACAGTATATAATATACATATATTTACACAACTATAAAACCTGTATAAACACTGTTTTTGGGTTGTCCACAGGCCTTTAACAGTTACTAAGATTTAGACATGCACCATTTCCCCCTATCCTTCTACAGGTTGGTCTGAGTCTCACATAAATGCATACCTGCTTTACTTTATCTCTCAGGGAGTAAGAGATCAGTCAGGTGACTAAATATGATTTCTATAATGGGCACATTTTGCACATAGCTAGATATCTGCACATATAGTCTGGAAGAATAAATGCCCTTAATGAATGTGATAGAGAAATTCTTTTTTTATATACTTAACTGTGGGAAGTAGCTAAAACCTACTTTTGCAGTGAGGTCCCCTTCAATGCAATGGTTAAATACCTATTTGATCTAGGAGTGCAGAGATGAGGTATAATACTTACCTTGTCCCATGATCCAAAGCTGTTCTCTTCTGCCTGAAGCTCGGGACTGTGGACAGTCCTTGGGGCTATCATGTGCAGTGTAGGGCTTTTAACTTGCATTGCATATGAGGAGACATACATGCAACTAGGATTTGAAGTATCTTAGATAGGTAGTAGTGCTGGACTGGTCACACAGTTGGAGGAACCCTACTGGAGTCAGGAAAGAGGTAAGTATTACTCCTTATCTATGTACCCTTATGCCCTGTACACACGGTCGGATTTTCCAACGGAAAATGTGTGATAGGACCTTGTTGTCGGAAATTCCGACCGTGTGTGGGCTCCATCACACATTTTCCATCTGATTTTTCGACACACAAAGTTTGAGAGCAGGATATAAAATTTTCCGACAACAAAATGCGCTGTTGGAAATTCCGATCGTGTGTACACAAATCCGACGGACAAAGTGCCACGCATGCTCAGAATAAATAAAGAGATGAAAGCTATTGGCCACTGCCCCGTTTATAGTCCCGACGTACGTGTCTTACGTCACTGCATTCAGAACATTCGGATTTTCCGACAACTTTGTGTGACTGTGTGTATGCTAGACAAGTTTGAGCCAACATCCGTCGGAAAAAATCCTAGGATTTTGTTGTCAGAATGTCCGAACAAAGTCCGACCGTATGTACGGGGCATTAGACTAAATGAGCATTTACCATAAATTGATATCAGCACTAGCTCCTGATACGTTTTAAATCTTCAAAAGTGAAAATGAAAACAAATACATACATTGAAAATCAATGGTGCAGTCTGTGAAGGTAAAAAGTACAATAAAATAAAAGTCCTTAATTCTTTCAACCCCATGTTCAATGTGTCCACAAAACTTGGAGGTGCTCCAAAATATATTGACCTCTTAATTACAAGTAAGTCAAAAACATTTTTCTCCAAAGGGATGGGTGCACCAGATGTGATGTCCACCTCCTCCTTTGCACTCGAATGGATCTTGTCTCAGATTTCCACTCCATTCTCTCTCCTCCTTAATTGTTTGGCTCAGACTACACGTTAGAAAGAGAAAGACATCTCGATAGTGTAGTATCTTTTCTAGCAATATTCCTAAACTTTGTTGCTATTGTACTCACTTTAAATTTAAATTGTCCTTATAAACCAGTCAAATAGGGGATTCAGTGGGTAGACAGGACTCATTAGTATCTCCAAGTCAAAATAAACATCCTACATAAATCCACCTCCACCAGTCCTTCTGCACCCACACAAGGACCTCTTCAGCTTGCTTCAGATCAAGTGGAACCACAAATATACTCACACCAATATTAAAACAAAAATAAATCTTTTTGATGTAGTATGTTAGATGATACAGTATAATCCAATATTATATTTGCATAATTGTATACATAACTTTAAATTTCTGTGATATTACTACAGCTCACCAGATGTGCATGACCTGCTTAACAATTAAGTGAGTAAAAACTGCATTCCACTTAGGAGTACTGTGTCTTTAAACCCACCCCCGAAGGTATATCCAAAAAGATCACCCTAACAATTGACCTCCTTATTTTACAAAGTAAGTCATCAACACCCATGGAAGATATAAAAAAGCTCACCTCTTCTCTTAATGCTGACCTCTTCTTTTACAAAGTGAATCAAAGTGTTTTAGAGTTACTTCATAACTCTACTCACCCAGCTGGGATAAGGTTCTCCTCTTAATCTTCAGGTGGCGTGATACTAAAATACACATTTTTCACTCACTTTGTAGGACAAGGGGTCAATAACCCATGGGAAGTAGAGAATGGATAGGGGGTGGGGGGGGGTGTACAATGTTATTTCACCTTTTAAATTTTAAGTGAAAAGGTGAACTAATACTTTAAGCTCCTTCAGGGCTGACACTGATGTGAATAAAATGTAAGTAACTACAGTAGGGCAGTACACACTTCACATTTTTGCAGTGTATTTAATATATACAGTATCTCACAAAAGTGAGTACACCCCTCACATTTTTGTAAATATTTTATTATATCTTTTCATGTGACAACACTGAAGAAATGACACTTTGCTACAATGTAAAGTAGTGAGTGTACAACTTGTATAACAGTGTAAATTTTGTGTCCCCTCAAAATAACTCAACACACAGCCATTAATGTCTAAACCGCTGGCAACAAAAGTGAGTACACCCCTAAGTGAAAATGTCCAAATTGGGCCCAAAGTGTCAATATTTTGTGTGGCCACTATTATTTTCCAGCACTGCCTTAACCCTCTTGGGCATGGAGCTCACTAGAGCTTCACAGGTTGCCACTGAAGTCCTCTTCCACTCCTCCATGATAACATCACAGAGCTGGTGGATGTTAGAGACCCTGTGCTCCTCCACCTTCCATTTGAGGATGCCCCACAGATGCTCAATAGGGTTTAGATCTGGGGACATGCTTGGCTAGTCCATCACCTTTACCCTCAGCTTGTGGTCATCTTGGAGGTGTGTTTGGGGTCTTTATCATGATGGAATACTGCCCTGTGGCCCAGTCTCCAAAGGGAGGGGATCATGCTCCGCTTCACTATGTCACAGTACATGTTGGCATTCATGGTTCCCTCAATGAACTGTAGCACCCCAGTGCCAGCAGCACTCATCCAGCCCCAGACCCTGACACTCCCACCACCATTCTTGAATGTAGGCAAGACACTTTTGTCTATGTACTCCTCACCTTGTGCATCATCTTTAGAAGAGGCTTTCTTCTGGGGCGACAGCCATGCAGACCAATTTGATGCTGTGTGTGATGTATGGTCTGAGCACTGACAGGCTGACCCCCCACCCCTTCAACCTCTGCAGCAATGCTGACAGCCCTCATACATCTATTTTCCAAAGACAACCTCTGGATATGACGCTGAGCACGTGCACTCAACTTCTTTGGTCGACCATGAGGAGGCCTGTTCTGAGTGGAACCTGTCCTGTTAAACAGCTGTATGGTCTTGGGCACCGTGCTGCAGCTCAGTTTCAGGGTCTTGGCAATCTTCTTATAGCCTAGGCCATCTTTATGTAGAGCTACAATTCTTTTTTTCAGATCCTCAAAGAGGTCTTTGCCATGAGGTGCCATGTTGAAATTCCAGTGACCAGTATGAGAGAGTGAGAGCGATACCACGAAATTTAACACACCTGCTCCGCTTTCACACCTGAGACCTTGTAACACTAAAGAGTCACAGGACACCGGGGAGGGAAAATGGCTAATTGTGCCCAATTTGCCGTTTTTGTTGCCAGCGGTTTAGACATTAATGGCTGTGTGTTGAGTTATTTTGAGGGGACAGCAAATTTACACTAGCTGTACAGGCTGTACGCTCACTACTTTACATTGCAGCAAAGTGTCATTTCTTCAGTGTTGTCACATGAAAATATATAATAAAATATTTACAAAAATGTGAGGGGTGTACTCACTTTTCTGAGATACTGTATATCTGTATATATATATATATATATATATATATATATATATATATATATATACATTAAAACAGGTTACAAAAGAAATGCCACTCTTATCAATAAAAGATCTAATGTTGTGCTTACTATACAATTTTCTTTGCATACACTTCATCAAATTAGCCAGATTACCAGAACTCTAGTGTTGTTGACACAGGTCGCTTTCGCCATATATTTAAGCTTATACAGAAAGATAGAATGACATTAAACACCATGAGTTAACAAATTCAGAACTGCAAATCCAATCTGCCATTCAAAAATTGGCAAATATTGTAAACACATAAATTTGATATGCAATGATTACCAAAATTTGAAATGTTTATGTAAATTTGCTTTTGAAGTGTATGTAATGTCAAAAAAATATTTTAAATTAAAGTATGGAAGAGCTAAAACCTCTATCAAGTTTTTTTTTTTTTTTTGCTTACTGTGTTCTGCTGCTGAGATTTCTTTTTACTTCCCAACTTAGAGACACAACAGAAAACAAGAGGAAATATCTTCAAAGTAAATAGATTTTCTTTATAAAACAATTGTCATAGGAATAGGTTTTTCAGTTGAAGGGGTTTCCTCCCCTGTTGCTCTGATGACAGCTCAAAACATTTGGATTCCCTCTCATTTTCTGTCTTAGTGAAAATAGTCACCAAGGCAGACCAAGGGGTCCCCACCCATAAGAAAGCCAATGTCTCTACCACCTACTCTATCCAAAAGTTAAAGATAAAAAAATTGCCTTTTGCCTATTTTTTGGCCCCCTGACCAAAGTGACACAGTCATAAGATACATAGTGCTATATTATTGGAATTTAAGGCACTATGTGTATTGCGTTGTATGGTGCTATGTATTTTCAGGTGCATGGGTCTGTGTGTATTTAGTTGCATATCACTTTGTATATTTGATTGCAATGGTATGCACATATTAAGTAGTAAAGTGCTGGGTCTATTGAGATGCATGGAGTCAGGAGTGCACCGTTAAGGTAATGGACCCTAGGACTGACTGCTGCGGGTTGAACCCTGGGAGGTTCAGGAAGCAGGTCTACTAGATCACTAACACAGATCCCAGTGGGAGCTAGAGCATAGATTCCCCAGGGCGTGGAGTCTAAGAGCCAGCAGGTGTTCACCAGAGACTCTAGTGGTAAGGATGGACTGCACTGCAGTCTGGCTCCAGGTTGCGGCCCCCAGGGCCTCACAGCTCACGCTCACAGTAGACTATAGGAGATAGAGGAAGGAAGCAGCAGGCTGGAACAACTAGGATAGTAAGGGAATAAGCCAAGGTCGGGGCCACTAGCAGACAAGGACAACAGAGTACATGCCAAAGGTTCAGGGTCACAGGCAAACAGGGATAGTCGGGGACATGCCAAAAGGTCAGCGTAACAAGCAGACAGGAATAGTCGAGAACACGCCAAGGTCAGTAACAGAGACAAACGTAGAGCACACGGCAAGCGGGAAACAAGAAGCCAAACACACAATGGTTGATCAGCAAGGTTGGCTTGCAATGCACATAGTTAATATAGTGTTCCTAATTAGAGGCTGAGGTGGAGCTATGCTGGGAAGATTATATGCAGTCAGGTGAGAGTGGCTGGCCTCTAAAGGAACACATGGAGAGAGGTAAGGTGACAGACACACATTACTGCATAACCATGACATGATCTCTCTTATGCCCGATTGAACTTAGGTGGAACTCACAGAAACCAAGACTCTGCCAAATATTTCACTATGAAATCCTTTTGGTTATTATATTGCATCATTGTCTCTTTTCTTTTGCAATAGCCTTTTTCTGAAAATATTTACTTTGCACTGTTTTACCTGTTTTCTTATAAAATTATATTTTAAAAAGTCAGAAGCTTATTTATTACAGGTATGTACTTATATAGTGCTGTCAATTTACGCAGAGCTTTATAATATACATTCATATCAGTCCCTGCCCTCAAGGAGCTTACAATCTAAGGTCCCTAACTCACATTCATATACAGTGCCTTGAAAAAGCATTCATATGCTTTGAGATTTTCCACATTTTGTCATGTTACAACTAAAAACATACATTTATTTTATTGGGATATTATGTGATAGACACAAAGTGGCACATTATTGTGAAAATGATAAATGGTTTTCAAAATGTTTTACAAATAAATATGTAAAAAGTGTGGTGCGCATTTGTTTTCAGCCCCCCTGAGTCAATACTTTGAAGAACCCCCTTTCACTGCAATTACAGCTGCAAGTCTTTTTGGGGATGTCTCTACCAGCTTTGCACATCTAGAGAATGAACTTTTTGCCCATTCTTCTTTGCAAAATAACTCAAGGTCTGTCAGATTGGATGGAGAGCATCTGTGAACAGCAATTTTCAAGTATTGCCACAGATTCTCAATTGGATTTAGGTATGGACTTTGACTGGGCCATTCTAACACATGACTATGCTTTGATCTAAACCATTCCATTATAGCTCTGGCTGTATGTTTATTGTCATTGTCCTACTGAAAGGTGAACCTCCGTCCCAGTCTTACATCCTTTGCAGACTCTAACAGGTTTTCTTCTAAGATTGCCCTGTATTTGGCTCCATCCATCTCCCCATCAACTATGACCAGCTTCCCTGTCTTTGCTGAAGAAAAGCATCCCCACAACATGATGCTGCCACCACCATGTTTCATGGTGGGGATGGTGTGTTAAGGGTGATGTGCAGTGTTAGTTTTCTGCCACACATAGCGTTTTGCTTTTAGGCCAAAAAGTTCAATTTTTGTCTCGTCTGACCAGAGCACCTTCTTCCACATGTTTGGTGTGTCCCCGACATGGCTTCTCGCAAACTGCAAATGGGACTTCTTATGGCTTTCTTTCAACAATGGCTTTTTTCTTGCCACACTTCCATAAAGACCAGGTTTGTGGAGTTTATGACTAATAGATGTCTTATGGACAGATTCTCCCACCTGAGTTGTGGATCTCTGTAGCTCCTCCAGAGTTACCATGGGCCTTTTCGCTGCATCTCTGATTAATGGTCTCCCCGCCTAGTCTGTAAGTTTAGGTGGACGGCCATGTCTTGGTAAGTTTGCAGTTGTGCCATACTCTTTCCATTTTTAGATGATGGATTGAACAGTGCTCCCTGAGATGTTCAAAGTTTGAGATATTTTTTTCTAACTTAACCCTGCTTTACACTTCTCCATAACTTTATCCCTGACCTGTCTGGTGTGTTCCTTGGCCTTCATGATGCTGTTTGTTCACTAACGTTCTCTAAAAAACCTACGAGGGCTTCACAGAACTGCTGTATTTATACTGAAATTAAATTAAACACAGGCGGACTCTATTTACTAATTATGTGACTTCAGAAGACAAATGGTTTCACTAAATTTTACATAGGGGTATCAGAGTAAAAGGGGATGAATACAAATGCACGCCACACTTTTCAGATATTTATTTGTAAAAAAAAAAATTGGAAACCATTTATCATTTTCCTTCCACTTCACAATTATGTGCCTCTTTGTGTGGGTTTATTACAAAAATCCCAATAAAATACATTTACGTTTTTAAAAAAATGTCAAGGGGTATGAATACTTTTTCAAGGAACTGTATACTGGGGGAAATTTAGACAGGAGCCAATTAACCTACCAGCATGTCTTTGGAGTGTGGGAGGAAACCCATGCAGGCATAGGAAAACATTCAAACTCTGGGCAGCTAGTCCCATGGTTGGGATTTGAACTGACGGCCCTAGTGCTGCCAGGCAGAACTGCTAACCACTTGGCCAATGTACTGCCTAGAACTTAAAGAATACCTGTCTCTTTGAAGAGTGCTACCATTTTGGAAATATTTGAATATTCCTGTCAGTCATCACAGTTTGTATTACAGATATGTATAAGTCATAATTGTTATTGTGAATAGTTGACATTACCCATAAAACATCTGGTGGCATAGTAACAGGTTAACTAGCTGAATAGTTAAGCAAACCCACTGTCAATTGCTGTCAGTCTCCTGGCACCTAGATTGTGGTCCCACGAGTATGGAAATCTTTGTCCAGGGAGTGGATGAAGGTGCATGGTAAGATCTATCAAATCTAATTCATAGGAAGCGTAAAACTGTGTCCTTTTTTTTTTATTTTAACACTGACCTCTGAAGAATTATCTGCATGTTCCCGCTCCTGAAATAAAAACAGAGTTAAGCCATTGTGCCAGCTCATTGTATTACATTCAAACCTACTCTCCCTGAGTAGGAGTCTAACTTTCACTCTGACAAAGTTTGCCAACATTCTTGCATCAAACTAAGGGACATGGCTGATGTCTGATGGGTCCTCATCTTATACTAAAAAAATAACATAAATTTGTACACACTCTACAGCTGATGGTGTTTTCACTAATAGGGTTGTATACCCAAAGGTGTTTTAAATGGACAGGGTAATAACCAGATCTGGAGAACATGTAACGTCTTTAAACTAACTGAACAGGCAGCCAACCTAAGTTGAGTGTTCAGACAGGTTATAGAACCTAGTCACTGTTGTTTTTCTTGATGAGTTGGCCTTGGAGAAATCTTCTATAGGCCTAAACTTTAATACCCGAAGGGCAGCTGGATAATTTCTGTGTGACAGATTGATCTGTGGTGTCTATGGCCGGCTTAACTTAACTTAATACTTCTCAATATCTATGTAGCCTGCAGCCACAATCACAAGCCCAAGAGAGGTTTCCTTTTCTCTCATTGGATGACTGGTATGGTGGCCCTTAAAGTCCAAACAGAGTTTAAAGTCAAAACAGATCAGTAGGGCTCCCAGAAATCACCTGGTCCTCCAAAATTAGTACTTAAATCCCTCCCTGATGGTGGCTCTGCTAGTAGGAATAAGCTGGTAACAAACATAATCAAACTAAGCAGAAGTACATACACTGTTATTGTATTTAAGTATTATATCTTTTAATCTGTTAGAAGAAGAGGATCCTTATGAAATTAAGGTTATTGCTTTTGTTGTCATTAAATAACATGCAGAAATAATTTTTCTTTGTCATGAAAGTGCCTTACCATTTATAAACTGTAATCTAACTGCATTTAACTGAGAAAAATTGCATTAATATGCTTTTTTGTCTCTAAAATACTTTTACATTTTTGCCAATAGATGTTTTATCAGCATGAGTCACAGCTTGAAATGTATGATGATTAGATTTGCACGAGGCCAGTAAGAATGGATTTTCCATGCTCAGTATAATTAATATTGCTTTTTATGCTGCTGCAATAAGTAACAGTAAACCAAAGGAATATTAATAGAGATACCACCTGCAATTTTATAAATAGAGATGCTAATATTTCAAATATCTATCGTAATCCCCTAAGGAACTGCACATAAAACATAAAACATTTCTTCAGTACTCTTGCTTAGAATGCATACTGTAATATTTGCTACTTTTGCATATGTTGCCTATATAGCACACTCTCATTGCATTGATATTAAAAATAAAAAGGTTACATGAAAGGCATGTTTTCAATTAATGCAGTGTATTTGTTTTTCATTCATTGGCAAGGCTGTATAAATATTTAAGTGCATACTTTATTTGAGATGCATGAGACATTTAACTTCAGTGAGCTTCAGTATAAGATCTGCACACTAAAGTCCTTAGAGGAAAAAAGTTATATTTCAAATTTTCTGCAGTGGAAGTGTAATTTGCCCAAACGGCATCAATGTCCATCTCTTTTGTTCTCATATAAACCTTTGGCATTTTAGAACATCTGCCTGCAAAAGTGATTTTATGAAATAACACACTGCCATCTAGTGACAAGTAGAAGACAAATAGGCAGTGCACCACGTCACATTTAACGTTCCTCTTTCCTGATTTATGGACAATAAACCATCTATGTGCTTTTTTAAGGATTGTAATGCACATTATATTAAAATTGCTTTAATTCTATATAGGTTTCCTAGAGGATTCAAATGTGATATTTGAGTGTGTCTGTGTTTCCATGGCAACCAGATGCTGCTCTATTTCTGATACTTCGTTTGTCAGTAGAAGACTGACCAATACGTACCTATAAACAGTAAATGTGAATTGATGTGTAAAAATCTATTTTGCTGCCATCATTATTCATAAATTTCCGAGAAGGCTGAGCCATTTATATATTTTTTTTACAAATTAATGAAGTATACCAATGTTTGTTAAAAAAAAAAAAAAAAATCTATCTATCTATCTATCTATCTATCTATCTATCTATCTATCTATCTATCTATCTATCTATCTATCTATCTATCTATCTATATCTATATGCATCTATATATAGATACATATATACAGTATCTCACAAAAGTGAGTACACCCCCTCACATTTTTATAAATAGTTTATTATATTTTTTCATGTTACAACACTTACGAAACGACACATTGCTACAATGTAAAGTCATGAGTGCAGCTTGTATAACAGTGTAAATGTGCTGTCCCCTCAGAATAACTCAACACACAGCCATTAATGTCTAAACCGCTTGCAACCAATGCAACCACCCCTAAGTGAAAATGTCCAAATTGGACCCAATTAACCATTTTCCCTCTCCGGTTTCATGTGGCTCGTTAGTGTTAAATGGTCTCAGGTGTGAATGGGGAGCAGGTGTGTTAAATTTGGTGTTATCTCTCTCATACTGGTCACTAGAAGTTCAACATGGCACCTCATGGCAAAGAACTCTTTGAGAATCTGAAAAAAAGAATTGTTGCTCTACATAAAGATGGCCTAGGCTATAAGAAGATTGCTAAGACTAGGGATGAGCCGAATACCCCCCCTGTTCGGTTCGCACCAGAACATGTGAACAGGCAAAAAATTTGTTCGAACACGCGAAAACCATTAAAGTCTATGGGACTCGAACATGAATAATCAAAAGTGCTAATTTTAAAGGCTTATATGCAAGTTATTGTCATAAAAAGTGTTTGGGGACCTGGGTCCTGCCCCAAGGGACATGTATCATGTAGCAAAAAAAAGTTTTTAAAAAAAAGTTTTTTTTTCAGGAGCAGTGATTTTAATAATGCTTAAAGTGAAACAATAAAAGTGTAATATTCCTTTAAATTTCATACCTGGGGGGTGTCTATAGTATGCCTGTGAAAGGGGCGCATGTTTCCCGTGTTTAGAACAGTCTGATAGCAAAATGACATTTCAAAGGAAAAAAAGTAATCTAAAAATACTTGCGGCTATTAATGAATTGTCTGTCCGACAATACACATAAAAGTTCATTGATAAAAAATGGCATGGAATTTCCCACAGGGGAACCCTGAACCAAAATTTAAAAAAAATGGCGTGGGGGTCCCCCTAAATTCCATACCAGGCCCTTCAGGTCTGGTATGGATATTAAGGGGAACCCCACGACAAAATTTTTTTTAAAAATGGCATGGGGGTCCCCCTCAAAATATATACCAGACTCTTATCTGAGCACGCAACCTGGCAGGCCACAGGAAAAGAGGGGGGACGAGAGGGCTCCCCCTCTCCTGAACCGTACCAGGCCACATGCCCTCAACATTTGGAGGGTGCTTTAAGGTAGCCCCCCCAAAGCACCTTGTCCTCATCAACGTAAGCGGGTGACCCCGTCCCCTCTGACGTCATGGGGAAAGCCATAGGGAAGTCCCTGTCAAGTCCCCGTGTCTGAGGGGGGCAGGGTCCCCGGGTGGCCCCGCTCTCCATATATATAAGAAGTGTCACACAGCGGGAGTCTCCCATGGATGCGGAGCGGCCCAAGAACGAAGCAGGGAAGAAGACACCGTGGAGGAAGATGCCGAACAAGAACACTGGAGCAAGAAGGAGAGGATCGGAGGAAGAAACAGAGGAAGAAGAAGATGGAGGAAGAGACCAAAGGAAGAAGGAAGGAAGAAGAAAGAAAACCCGAAGAAGATGGAAAGAAGAAGACTTTAAATAAAGGAATTGTCAAAAACTGTCTCTTGTCATTTTTAACATTTTTGACACTTTTTTGTGAAATGGTAGGGGTACTTTTATACCCCATTACCATTTCACACAGGGGGGGGCGGGATCTGGGGGTCCTCTTGTTAATGGGGGCTTCCAGATTCTGATAAGCCCCCTACCCGCAGACCCCTGCAACCACCGGCCAAGGGTTGTAGGGATGAGGGCCCTTGTCCTCATCAATATGGGAACAAGGTTCTTTGGCAGGCTACCTCAAAGCACCCTCCCAATGTTGAGGGCATGTGGCCTGGTATGGTTCAGGAGGGGGGGCGCTCTCTCGTTTTCTTATCGGCCTGCCAGGTTGCGTGCTCGGTTAAGGGTCTGGTACAGATTTTTGGGGGGACCCCACGCCTTTTTTTTTTCATTTTGGCGCAGGGTTCCCCTTAAAATCCAAACCAGACCTGAAGGGTCTGGTATGGATTTTGAGGGGGACCCCCACGTCATTTTTTAAAAAAAAATTTGGCCTGAAGGGCCTGGTATGAAATTTAGGGGGACCCCCACACCATTTTTTTAATTAATTTTGGTTCGGGCTTCCCCTGTGGGGAAATCCCATGCCGTTTTTATCAATGAAATGTTATGTGTATTGTCAGACCGACAATTCATTAATAGCCGCGAGTAGTTTTAAATTACTTTTTTTCCTTTGAAATGTCATTTTGCTGTCAGACTGCTCTATACACGGGAAACATGTGCCCCTTTACAGGCATACTATAGACACCCCCCAGGTATGAAATTTAAAGGAATATTACACTTTTATTGTTTCACTTTAAGCATTATTAAAATCACTGCTCCTGAAAAACGGCCGTTTTTAAAACTTCTTTTTGCATTGATACATGTCCCCTGGGGCAGGGCCAAGGTCCCCAAACACTTTTTATGACAATACCATGCATATAAGCTTTTAAAATTAGCACTTTTGATTTCTCCCATAGACTTTTAAAGGGTGTTCTGCGGCTTTCGAATTTGCTGCGAACACCCCAAATTGTTCGCTGTTCGGCGAACTGGCGAACAGCCGATGTTCGAGTGGAACTCATGTTCGACACTCGAAGTTCATCCCTAGCCAAGACCCTGAAACTGAATTGCAGCATGGTGGCCAAGACCATACAGTGGTTTAACAGGACAGGTTCCACTCAGAACAGGCCTCGCCATGGTCGACCAAAGAAGTTGAGTGCATGTGTTTAGCGTCATATCCAGAGGTTGTCTTTGGGAAATAGACATATGAGTGCTGCCAGCATTGTTGCAGAGATTGAAGGGGGGGGGGGTCAGCCTGTCAGTGCTCAGACTATACACATAGTCTGTTTAGACTATACTGCATGGCTCTCGTCCCAGAAGGAAGCCTTTTATAAAGATGATGCACAAGAAATCCCACAAACAGTTTGATGAAGACAAGCAGACTAAGGACATTGATTACTGGAACCATGTCCTGTGGTCTGATGAAACCAAGATAAACTTATTTGGTTCAGATGGTGTCAAGCGTGTGTGGCAGCAACCAGGAGAGGAGTACAAAGACAATTGTGTCTTACCTACAGTCAAGCATGGTGGTGGAATAGAATCTCTTTCTCTTTTTTTTGTGTTTCCATTTTTTGATTTTAAACAATTTTCTGAACAGGAGATTTTATTGGTCTGAAGTTGCAACAGCTGAGTCTGATTTTAATGAGATGCACTTGTGCTGTCATGTGATTTATGTGTTATAAATGTGCTTGTAGTTTTTGCAACTTCTGTGGTTTTGACAGAAGCTGGTAGATGTGCTGCCAAGCCGAAGATCCTCTGTTCCATGTTTTCTGCTGCAGTGGCAGGTCATGCACCCTACCTCACAGAAGCAACATTAGAGTGTTACCGATTGCATCACCTGTGAGCAGCAATCTCTTTTTCTCATGGTGGTGGGAGTGTCATGGTCTGGGGCTGCATGAGTGCTGCCAGCACTGGGGAGCTACAGTTCATTGAGGGAACCATGAATGCCAACATGTACAGTGATATACTGAAGCAGAGCATGATCCCCTCCCTTCAGACACTGGGCCGCAGGGCAGTATTCGAACATGATAAGACCCCAAAACTTCCAAAATGACTACCTCCTTGCTAAAGAAGCTAAGGGTAGAGGTGATGGACTGGCCAAGCATGTCTCCAGATCTAAACCCTATTGAGCATCTGTGGGGCATCCTCAAATGTAAGGTGGAGGAGCACAAGGTCTCTAACATCCACCAGCTCTGTAATATCGTCACAGAGGAGTGGAAGAGGACTTCAGTGGCAACATGTGAAGCTCTGGTGAATTTCATGCCCAAGAGGGTTAAGGTAGTGCTGGAAAATAATGGTGGCCACAAAAAATAATTACACTTTGGGTCCAATTTGAACATTTTCACTTAGGGGTGTACTCACTTTTTTGCCAGAGGTTTAGACATTAATGGCTGTGTGTTGAGTTATTTTGAGAGGACAGCACATTTACACTGTTATACAAGCTGTACACTCACTACTTTACATTGTAGCAAAGTGTCATTTCTTCAGTGTTGTCACATGAATATATATATATATATATATATATATATATATATATATATATATATATATATATATATATATTTATATATATTAAAACAGGTTACGAAAGAAATGCCACTCTTATCAATAAAAGGATCTAATGTTGTGTTTACTATACAATTTTCTTTGTATACGCCTCATCAAATTAGCCAGATTACCAGAACTCTAGTGTTGGGTTGTTGACACAAGTTCCTTTTCGCCATATATTTAAGCTTATATAGAAAGATAGAATGACATTAAACACCATGAGTTAATGTGAATGTAAAAAGTTAGTGAATATAAAAAGTCTACACACCCCTGTTAAAATGTCAGGTTTCTGTGCTGTAAAAAAATGAGACAAAGAAAAATCATTTCAGAACTTTTTCCACTTTTAATTTGACCTATAAACTGCACAACTCAATTGAAAAACAAACTGAAATCTTTGAGGGGGGGAGTAAAAATAAAAAAAATACAATTATGTGGTTGCATAAGTGTGCACACCCTCTTATAACTGGTGATGTAGCTGTGGTCAGAATTAAGCAATCGCATTCAAACCCATGTTAAATAGGAGTGAGTACACATCTGCCATCATTTAAAGTGCCTCTGATTAACCCCAAATAAATTTCAGCTAGTAGGTCTTTCCTGTCATTTTGTTAGTCACATCCTACAGCAAAATGCATGATCTGCAGAGAGCTTCCAAAGCATCAGAGGGATCTCATTGTTAAAAGGTATCAGACAAGAGAAGGGTACAAAATAATTTCAAAGGCATTAGACATACCATGGAACACAGTGAAGACAGTCATCATCAAGTGAAGAAAATATAGCACAACAGTGTCTTTACCAAAAACTGGACGTCTCTCCAAAATTGAAGAAAAAGGCAAGAAGAAAACTGGTCAGGGAGGCTGTCAAGAGGCCTACAGCAACATTAACCACTTCACGCCTGGCTTATAGCATATTGACGGCCGGGAAGTGGTTGCATTATCCTGATTGGGCATCATATGACGTCCAGCATAACAACCCCCTAGCACGCACCCGGGGGGGGGCGCAGCATGGCGATAAGGGACGGTGTGTTTCCCTCGGACACAGCGCTTCCCAGATCATGGTAAACAGCCAATGAATTTGGCTGTTTACCACGTGATCGGCTGTGTCAAAGTCACAGCAGATCACATGGCATAACAGACTCGGCGGCATGCACCGTGCACGCTGCCAGAGGTGCGCAGAGCAGGGATCGAGGAAGTCGTGTGTCCCTTGGACACAGGGCTTCCCCAATCAGGGTAAACAGCCAATAAAATTGGCTGTTTACCACGTGACCGGCTGTGCCCAATCACAGCCGGTCACAAATGTAAACACTGAGGAGCAGTTACTATCTGATCTCTGCTCTCTCCTCACACCCGATCATGTGAGGAGAGAGCAGGGATCAGAAAGTGATCTGTCAGTGTAGTGTATTGTCTCTCTCTATATATATATACTGTATACTGTGCACAACATGGCCCCCAAAATAAAGAGGATCTGTCACACAGCCCAGCCCATCAATCAGCCCATCTGTCAATCAGCCCAGCCAATCAATCAGCCCATCTGTCAATCAGCCCAGCCAATCAATCAGCCCATCTGTCAATCAGCCCAGCCAATCAATCAGACCATCTGTCAATCAGCCCAGACAATCAATCAGCCCATCTGTCAATCAGCCCATCTGTCAATCAATCAATCAGTCCATCTGTCAATCATCTGTCACAGGCCCACCGTCTTTCTACGTACAACGTCTTTCTAAGATGAAACGTACGTCGGATGGTTGACGCGCTGACGTCATCAGTGTCATCTCGTCTTGAACGGGTGTCTGCAGGCCAGCCGGCTGTTTTTATCTTCGTTTATGCCTTTATCTACGGCGTTTGTGTAAGTGTAAACCTTGTTTTAATAAAACTTATGTTAAACTGATTTACACTATGGAGATCCTATTTTTCATTCTTCTGGGTCCTCCTTGCTGATTATCCCCATCCACTGCACGGAGCCTTCCTGCCTTTCTCCCTCCCATGGTGAGGTTGGATCAGGATGCCTCCATCGAATGGACATCTTTTCTCATTACAAGCTGATGTGTGGCTTGTCTCTGGTAAACGTGTATTGCTTCTGATGGTGGATTTTTTCACTTGGTGCCATCTGATGATCTTCATTGCACTTACCATTGGATATCATTTTGGTTCTTTGGGACTTTTTTATTCCCATATTGGGATACTCTATAATTATTTTTCTTCCGCCATTGGTACCGCCGCCTGTAAGGCCACCACCATCCGTACCGCCATCGGTACCACCACCACCACCCGTACCACCACCTGTACCGCCACCACCACCTGTACCGCCATTGGTACCGCCACATATGCCCGCCACTAATACCACATTGGTACCACCACTACCACCAGCAGTACCATTACATTGGCCTGCCAATAAGCACTACCATAATGTTGCAAAGGGTTTACACACCTGAGGAGGCATATGCCATTCTTGCCATGTCGGATGATGAGAGCAGCGGGGAGCTCCCATCATCCGATTCTGGTTCGGAATATGAGCCAGTGGAGGAAAGTGGATCAGAGTCAGAGTCCGCAGAGGAAACCGTCCCTCCCAAAAGAATGAGATCAGGACCAAGATCAGGGCCAAGATCAGGAGATCTGCCCACCACCATCAGCGCCAGACCCCAGGAAGAGGAGCCCAGAACAAGTACTGGAATCACACGCTCAACCCGAAGAACCCAGCCCCAGTCCTACCTTCCCAATACCCTGGCAAACCCCTTATGGTTGCCTGCCAACTCAGGATCCACTATCATCCCCCCTTTCACCGCACAGCCAGGTGTGCAGCCAGACACTATGAATTTTTCTCAATTCGATTATTTTTGGTTATTTTTCCCACAAGATTTGCTGCAGAATATGGTGGATCAAACTAATCTGTATGTATGCCAATTTATTGCTGCCAACCCCAATTCTTCCTACTCAGTGGTGGCCCATCCATAGGGGGCACCCGGGCGCTGCCCCCCCTCCTGTAGTCACAAAAAAAAATGTAAAAAAAAAGTTTTCTGGCGCCGGACACAGTGCACTATGGAAAGCACCACATCAATGCAATCACGAGATTGCAGACACGGTGGTTCAATGGCGCTGTTTGGAGCTGCTTTGCAGTGCAATCGATCACGCTGACCAGCATCCCTTCTCCACTGAACACACGGAGAAAACCAGGAATGGACGGGCCACCACTGCCCCTGACTGGCCGATCCATCATCCACCAGTAACAGTAAGTTGCAGTGCCATTATTTCAATTTACAGGAACAAGCTCTAGTACGGACGGCCACCTTTGCATATCTGACAGTCACAGTTCTGATATCAGCCAATCACAAATCAGCTAATATCAGAACTGTGACTGTCATATATGCAAAGGTGACCATCCTTACAGGAGCTTGTACTCAGAGTCTGTATGTCACGCAGCTGCTCTTCTCCCCCCTTCAGGCAGACTGCTTTGGCTGTCTCTTCTGTACATGCACGAACTCATGGCATGGCAGCTGCCAGCTAATGTGTGGGACTCTGTGATAAGAAGATGGGTGAGTTTCACAGCAACAGGCTGTTTTAAAATGTCTCAAGCTCAAAACGGGCATTCAGGCTGGAAAGAAGTGTGTTCTGTGTATGTACTGTGTATTCTGTGTATGTACTGTGTGTTCTGTGTGTTTTGTATGTACTGTGTGTTCTGTGTGTGTACTGTGTGTTCTGTGTATGTGCTGTGTATGTATTGTGAGTTCTGTGTATGTACTGTGTGTACTGTGTGTTCTGAGTGTTCTGTATGTACTGTGTGTTCTTTGTATGTACTGTGTGTTCTGTGTGTTTTGTATGTACTGTGTGTTCTGTGTATGTGCTGTGTGTATGTGCTGTGTATGTATTGTGTGTTCTGTGTATGTATTGTGTGTTCTGTGTTCTCTATATGCATTGTGTGCTCCGTTTGCTCTGTATGTAATGTGCGTTCTGTGTATAGTGTGTTCAGGTATTGGGAGCCGTGACAGCAGAGGATGGGCAGGTAAGGACCTGGAGGGGTTTGCACCCTCAACATTTTTTATCACCAGCCGCCACTGTTCCTATGCCTGCATGTTCCAGTGGCAACGTCTAACACTGGACGAATTTAAATAGTTTTTGGGCCTTACATTTAATGTGTGGCTTACAAAAAAGAACGACGTCCATGTATATTGGTCCACCAACCCCATCCAACACATGCCCATATATTCCGCTGTCATGTCTAGCTCAAGATACGACATGATTATGCGTTTTCTCCACTTCAATGACAATTCACAGTGCCCTCACCGAAATCATCCCAACCACGACAAATTGTACAAGATACGCCCCCTAATCAATTCCTTTTCCCAGCGATTTAGAGACATTTTTATCCCAGACCAAAAAATTTGTGTGGACGAGTCCCTCATACATTTCACTGGCCGACTGCACTTCAAGCAGTATATACCAAGCAAGAGAGCCAGGTATGGGCTGAAATTAAATAAATTATGTGATCGAGCCGCTGGATACGTCTTCACATTCCGGATCTACGAAGGCAAAGACTCCCAGCTCCAGCCCCGTGATTGCCCCACATATATTGGAACCAGTGGGAAAATTGTCTGGGTGCTGGCATACCCCCGGTTCAAAAAAGGATACCATTTATATGTCAACAACTATTATACCAGCCTGCCCCTTTTTCGTCACCTTTACAGAAAAAAACACCTGCCTGTGGTACCTTCAAAGAAAAATGGAAGGGATTGCCACAAAATCTGTTGACAAAAAAATTGAAAAACGGAGAATCGGCATTCATGATGGAATGAGGAGGTGTTGGCCATGAAGTGGAGGGACAAGAAAGATGTCCACATCCTCTCTACCATCCACAATGACACCGTGGTGGAGATCCAAAGAAGACGCAGCCCCATTGTAAAGCCTGAATGTGTCCACGACTACAATATGTACATGGGGGGTGGATTTAAACGATCAGATGCTACAGCCCTATTTATCAACCAGAAAGTCCCATTACTGGTGCAAGAAAGTTGTGTTTCACCTGTTTCACATGGCCCTTTTTAATTCTTTTGTCTGCTACCAAAAAGCAACTTAAAACCAACAAATCACCTACCTGAAGTATATTGAAGATATCGTCACTGCCCTCATTTACCAACAAGGTCCCGCCCCAGAAAGCATTCCCTCTGATAGTGTGAGTCGACTTCAGGAGCAACACTTTCCCTATAACATTCCCCCCACAGAATCTGGAAGAAGACGCCAAAAGAAATGCCATGTATGCAGCAGAGGAGGAGTAAGAAGAGATACAGTACCAGCTATTATTATCCCCAATGTCCCTCCCAACCTGGCCTGTGCATCAGAGATTGCTTCAAAAATTATCATACATACATCCAATATTAATTCCCCTTATTATTAACAGACTGACATTTCCCCATTTGCTTGCTACTATGTTACTACCTTCCATGTAAATTAACTGACCCTGGCCTGTTTACCGACAATGTCTTTGCATGCCGATTAAAAAACACATTTCTGACTTCCATGAGAACCAACCTCAGCCTGTTTACCGACGATACCTCTGCCTGCCCACTTAAACCACGTTTCTGACTTCCACATGCACCGACCTGGGCCTGTTAATCGACCATGTTTTTGCCTGCCACTTGGACTGACCTTTTGGCCATCTACTTTAGTACACAGGGGTCTCACATATGTGAGGGGCTTCAGAATAACGTTCTGAGTAGAGAAAACTAGTTTTTCATTTTCTGTGCTCCCAGAACAGGGTCTGGTTGCCCAGAGGCTTCAAAGTGATTTGGGTGGGAGAAGCTTCTACCCCTGTCCCCCTGCCCCTAAGCTTGATGGTCCTTCCTGCTGCCTGGACCAATACTTTGGCTGTGCTGACCACATTGCTGCCTGTAATGACCCATGACTTTATTGACCATGTTTCTTCCTGCTGCTTGGACTAATACTTTGGCTATGTTGACCATATACCTGCCTGCTGCCTCTATTGACTTTGGAAGTATTTCTGCCAGGACACCTCTGCCTGCTACCTGGACCTGTGCTTAGGCTGTGCTTTGGTTGTGCTTTGGCTTTGCTCTGGCTGTGCTGACAGTATCTCTGCCTGTACAAACTATGGACAGTATTCCTGCCTGCTGCCTGGATGATTGCTTTTGCTGTCGCTGACCTCATTCCTGCCTGCTGCCTGGACCGATGCTCTCCTCCGTGGACCACTGCACTTCTAAAACCACAGGTAATCTTTTGTTATTTGGTATGTACCTGCTATGTGTTAGAAATATGAAGGGCCTTCAAAAATGTGATCGGTAGTCAGAAAATGATATGTGTAATTAATGCTGCTAGAATGCCTGGAGGTGCTACTTGGATGTTGGGCCTCTGTATGTGGCCAGGCTGTGTAAAAGTCTCAAACATGTGGTATCACCATACTCAGGAGGAGTAGCAGAATGTAGATTAGATTAGATTATAAGTTGGGGTGTTTGCTTTCCAAAATGGGGTCATTTTGTGGACAATTCCATTGTCCTGGTGCTGCAGAGCCTTCAAAAGTGTAATAGGTGGTTGAGAAATGAGATGTGCAATTTATGCTTGTAGAACACCTGAAGGTGCTACTTCAATGTTGGGCCTCTGTATGTGGCCAGGATGTGTAAAAGTCTTACACATGTGGTATCGCCATACTCAGGAGGAGTAGCGGAATGTATTTTGGGGTGTAATTTTTGCTATGTACATGCTATGTGTTAGGAATATCTTATAAATGGACAACTTTGTGTAAAAAAAGTGTTTTCATTTTTTTCCACATATTCCAAAAACTTCTGGAAAAAAATGAACCATTCAAAAGACTCATTATGCCCTAATAGATTATACGTTGGGGTGTGTGTTTTCCAAAATGGGGTCAATTCCATTGTCCTGGTGCTCCAGGGCCTTCAAAAGTGTAACAGGTGGTTGAGAAAGGATATGTGCAATTTATGCTTGTAGAATGCCTGAAGGTGCTACTTCAATATTGGGCCTCTGTATGTGGCCAGGCTGTGTAAAAGTCTCACACATGCACTCATACTCAGGAGAAGTATCAGAATGTATTTTGGGGTGTAGTTGCAATTATGCATATGCTGTGTGAGAGAAATATCCTGTTAATATGACCAGTTTGTGTAAAAAAAAAAATAATAATAATTTTCCCAGGAATTGTGGGAAAAAATTACAACTTCAAAAAACTCACCATGCCTCTTAGTAAATACCTTGGACTGTCTACTTTTCAAAAAGGGGTCATTTCGGGGGTATTTGTACTTTCCTGGCTTGTTAGTGTCTCAAGAAATGAGATAGGCCTTCAGTACATCAGGTGTGATCAGATGTGATCAATTTTCAGTGATTGGTACCATAGTTTGTAGACTTTATAACTCTCACAAAGACCAAATAATATACACTAATTTGGGTTATTTTTACCAAAGATATGTAGCAGTATAAATTTTGGCACAAATTTATGAAGAAAAATGACTTATTTGCAAAATTTTACAATAGAAACTAAAAAAAAAAGTGTGTTTTTTTCAAAATTTTTGCTGTTTTTTCGATTATATTGCAAAAAATAAAAAACCCAGTGGTGATTAAATACCACCAAAAGAAAGCTCTATTTGTGAGAAGAAAATTATAAAAATTTTGTTTGGATACATTGTAGCATGACTGAGAAATTGTCATTCAAAGTGTGAGAGCGCTGAAAGCTGAAAATTGGTCTGGGCGGGAAGGTGCATAAGTGCCCGGTATTGAAGTGGTTAAAGGAACTGCAGGTATCTGGCAAGTACAGGCTTTGTGGTACATGTGACAGCAATCTTGCATATTCTTCATATGTCTGAGCTATGTGGTAGAGTGGCAAGACTGAAGCCTTTTCTTTTTTTTTTTTGTTTACAAAAGTTTTATTTGGAAGTTCGGGTAAACAGGCAATGAGTATAATTATAAAAAGTATATAACAGCAATACAATTGTATGTTTATAAAGGTATTTAACATCGAGTTACTAACATAGTAATAATACATTTTTAAAGACAAGCTTTTACAGGAATGATATACAGTATAGTGAGTTACTAGTATAAAAGGTTATGTGTATATATAATAATATATTAAAGCTTTTTAAGTAGGATTCCAATAATACCATTTCCTTTTATGAATATGGATAGTATCATTGAGAGTGTGATATATCCATTCAGAGAGTTTAAGTAATTCCATTCTGTTAATTACTTGTTGCCATGGTAGATTGTTAGTCTTCCAATTATAGGCTGTCATCCAGTGTATTCAGCTGCACAGGGAGTGACAGTCTCATATAAGGAGAGAGAATGTTTGGTATGTTAGCCTATAGCAAGCATATCTGAGGAGAGAGTAATTTTTTGTTTGGAAGAGTTTTCTATTATCTCAATGGCTTTGTGCCATATTTGATTAATGTGATTGCAACTCCAAAATATGTGTATGAGGGTACCAGGAACTGAGATATGGGGAAACAGTCTGGAGATATGGATGGGTAATATGTATGAAGTTTCGAAGAGGTTAGGTACCATTTGGAGAATATTTTTATTGGAGTTTCTCTAAAAGAGATAGCCTTATCAACACTGAGTGAGATATCCATGTCTACTTCCCACTGAAGCATTTGTGTAGTTTTATCTGGCACTCCAAAGTTGTTAAGGTAACAATATATCCTTGAGATGAGGCCTCTGTCTCTAGAAGACAATATGCATATATGTTCAAAGGTCGTGTAAGACGGGTGAGTTGTGAGTGCGAAATATTTGGCGTAAAAAGTTTTAATTAGATGGTAGTGGTGGAGTTCAGTAGAAGAAAGATCATGTGTAGCTTGTAAAGCAGGGAATGGAATAAAATCCCACTTTAATTGAAGAGATCTAAGTGTGGTTAGATTTTTATTGATCCAAGGGGAGAATGATTGTCTATTATTGTAGGCATAGGCAAATCTAGGATCTTCCAATAAGGAGGCTAAAGGGGGTGTGTCTGAGGAGAGTTTGTATATATCTTTATACTTATTCCATAGTTGATAAAATTGGGCAATAATAATATTATGTTGAATAAGTTTGCTATAAGAAGTGGTATTGGACCATAATATTCCTTGCAGGTGTAGTGGGAGAATGGAGATGGATTCAAATAGTTTCCATGGAGTGTCGTGGGTGGGGGTGAACCATTGGGTGAGTTGCGTAAGTCTTGCAGCAAGGTAGTAGAGCCACAGGTTTGGAAGGCCTAGGCCGCCTGTGAATTGAGGTCTATGCATAAGGGCATAGCTACATCTGGGGTTTTTCTCTGCCCATATAAATTTGTTAATTTCTCTTTGAAGGGAAGTCAATTTAGATCTTGGGACATTAATAGGTAGGGCACGGAAATAATATAGGAGTTTAGGGAGAATCGTCATTTTAATAGCACATATTCTACCCAGGAAGGATACATGGAAGGATGACCAGGATTTTAAAAGTGATGTTATCTGAGAAAATAGTGGGATATAGTTGGATTTATAAAGGAGGTTGTGTGTTGAGGAGATTGTGACACCAAGATATTTAAATGATTGAGGACACCACACAAATGGGAAATGTTTTGATAATAGGGATTGAGTATTTTGGGTGTAGTTAATTGGTAGGGCGGAGCATTTATTGGTATTAATTTTAAGGCCTGAAATGGGGTGGAAAAATTTGAGTTCTTTTAGAAGAGATGGGATAGAGGTAAGGGGATCTGTAAGAAATATAAGTGCATCTTCAGCGTATAAGCTGAGTTTGAATACGCTATTTCCTTTGGTATATCCTTTTATATCAATGCTGTTCCTGATCTTGTGGGCTAAAGGTTTAATTGCAAGGGCAAACAAAAGTGGTGATAAGGGGCATCCTTGTCTAGTTCCTCTACTGAGGGGGAAGAAGTCAGAGTTATGTCCAGGGATTTTGATTCTGGTTTGAGGGGTATGATAGAGTGTGTTAAATCCTTGTAGGAATTTATCTGAGATTCCATATTTGGGCAGAAGAAAGTTGAGGTAAGACCAGCTAACGCTGTCAAATGCATTATGGATATCTAAACTGAGGAGGCATAGTTGGCGGGAGTGTAAATTTGCGTCTTGTATAGTATTAGTGACTAGTCTGACATTATCAACAATCTGTTGACCGGAAATGAAACCAGTTTGGTCTATATGTATTAAATTTGTGATGACCGCTGCCAATCTATCAGAGAGCAGTCTCCCGAAAATTTTAAGGTCGTTATTAAGGACCGATATGGGGCGGTAGTTTTTGGGGAGGGAGTGGTCTTTGAGTGGTTTGGGGATAAGGGAAAGGTTAGCTAGAAGCATCTCATCTGGGAAGTGGTTGCCATTAAGAATATGATTAAAGAGTTTGTTCAGGTAGGGGGTTAAGAGAGAAGCAATTTTTTATAGTATGAAGATGAGAAGCCATCTGGGCCAGGGGCAGTGGATGTTTTGAGAGATTTAATTATTTTGATTATTTCTGCTTCTGTACATGGAGCATTAAGAAATTCTATTTGGTGCGAGTTAAGAGTAGGTAATCGGATATCATCTAGCAATGATTTAGAGGATTGGTTAAGAGAAGGTTGTGGACTAGAAAGTAGATCTTTATAGAAGGAAGAGAATATGTTTAGAACTCCTTGGGGGTGGGTGATCATATTTCCAGTCTGATCTCTAAGTTTATATATGTGAGGGGGTTTGTGATCATGGTTAAGTTTTTTGGCGAACATGGCTGAAGGGGAATTACTATGTAGTAAAAATTTAGCTTTTGAAAATTTAAGGGATTTTTCTGTATTTACTGATAAAATAAGATCTACAGCTTTACGTTTGTCTTGAATTTGTTTTGTGATTTCTTGAGTAGAGTTTTATTGTAATTTGTTGTATAGAAGGTTTAAATCTCTAGTAAGACTCTTGATGTTTGTGAGTCTTTCTTTATTTCTGTTTGCGGCTAGACTAATTAGATGACCGCGTAAAACAGCTTTATGAGCTACCCAGAGAGTTGTAGGGGAAATGTCATCAATAGCGTTTTCTGTAAAGTAATTTTCGATGTGTGATGTAATAGATTGTGTTATTGATGAGTCAGTTAGAATTGGGTCATTTGTAAGGGGAAGGTAGAAGTCCTATATGAGATGTTTCAAACGAGGTAATATCATGATCTGACCAAGGGCAGGGATGGATAAGGGCTTTGGAAGAGTTGGCCAACAAAATGGGGGTGCAGAATATATAATCGAGTCTAGCATAGACATCGTGAGGGTGAGAATAATGTGTATAGGCCCTGATCCCAACATTGTGAGCCCTCCACGAATCAATGAGTTGAAATTTGTTTATGGAACGGTTCAATGATTTAGAGAAAGCTTTAGAAGAAAGGGATATTTTACTTCTATCAAGGGCCGGATGTACGGTTAGGTTAAAATCACCACCTAAAACCATGTGGGAAGAGCTATATCGATTAAGTATTTTGATTAAATTCATGAAAAAGGTAGACTGAGACTCATTAGGGACATATATCGATGCTATAGTTATCTCTTTGTTATTGATCAGTCCTTTAATGATGATATAGCGACTATCCATATCTTTGTATCCATATCTATCCATATCTTTGTATATGTTTTGTATGTCTAGGACAGTGGTGTTGCGGATGAAAATGGCTACCCCTCGGGTTTTGTTATGAAAAGTGGTATAATAAAATTGGTTATAGGTCTTGTCAAAATATTTTGGATGGTTAGTGGAGGCGAAGTGCGTTTCTTGCATGAGAATAACATCTGCTCCCAGCCTCTTATAATGTTGGAATGCTTTTTTCCGTTTATGGGGTGAGTTAAAGCCCTGTACATTGTGTGATAAAATTTTAAGAACCATTGGTCATGGGTAAAAAGTAATGTTTATGAAAATAATCCATCTTGGGGGGGCAGGAGGCGGAGCCTAGCAGAGCAGACATGCATTGTTAGAGCTCCACACCGCTGAGAGAAGAGAAGGACAAAGCGGAGCCTGCAGGCTCAAAAGGTATCCATTTGAACCTTTTTGCCCCAGGGCACAAACTGTGAAAGTTTGGGCAGGAAATATGGTACTGGGAGGAAACCGTGGCAGAAATAAAAATCACCTCACAAAGAGCTCACAGGCACTCACTGCAGCTGAAGCAGCTCCAGTCACCTCACAAGATACAGCATCAGGGCGCTCTCACAGACAGAAAATGTCACAGCAAGACTCTCTATTTGAGTCAGATACAGAACAAATCCTCTCACAAACTTCTCCACAAGCCTCCTCAGCATCCCCAGTAATATTATTACAATTTGAAAAGATGCTTCATAAGGCTTTAAAACAAACCTCAGACCAAATAACAAAAAGCCTAACCAAAGAAATAAGAGAGCTGGGAAACTGCACCGCAGCCTTAGAAATAAAAATGGATGAAATTGAAATTACAACCCAAGAAAATATAACAGAATTGGAACAATTAAAAAAAGAGAATTTAATACTTCAAACTAAGCTCAAAGATTACGAAAATAGAGCCAGACGTTCAAACTTGCGCATAAGGGGAATACCTGAAACTGTGACAGACCTGCAATCTACTATTACTGCTCTATTACAAGAACTAAAGCCAGATATCCCTATTGAACGTTTAGAACTGGACAGAGTACACAGAGCCCTCACAGCCAAAAAGAAAGATGGACCCCCACGTGATATAATCACAAAATTTCATTATTACAGAACGAAAGAACAAATACTAATTGCTGCAAGAGAAAAAAAGGAACTTAATTTTCAAGGACACAATTATCAAATTTTTGCTGACCTATCCCAACTTACTATTACTAAAAGACGATCCATGAAACCCCAACTAATGGAACTGCAACGCCACAACATTATGTATCAATGGGGCTTCCCCTTTTCAGTCAGATTTAACTACCAAGGTACAATTTACAGAAGCAGATCAGCAGATGAACTACAACAAACCCTTTTAAAATTAAATCTGACAGAACCCACAAGCAGCAACACTCCCACACGCAGAAGAATGGCATCATCTTCACCTTCAGGCAGCATCCAGAAAATTTCAGAACAAAATGGGAATCATCATTCTCACAAAAGAGGCCGTTATGCCACATCATCCATGGACCAAGAAGATTCAATGGACTGACATCCTAATTCCTGATATCTCTTCATTTATTATACTAAGAGATGGTTCTCTATAAAAAAACCTGTATTTATAACTGAATGTAACTGCTTTCTGATAGTCACACACTGTGTGGGATCATGTTACATTCCAGTTATATTTCTTATTACTTCTGATTCATATAGCCTTAGAATATATAAGTGAAATAAGGAAATTCTTGTTCAGTTATATATTATCAGGTAATAACAATAGATTTATTACTTTTTAGGACAAATATGTTCAATAATCCAGAAGTAATGGAAGCTTTTTCTTTCTTTTCTTAAAACAAATATATTATTACCTAACTAGTTCCTAGAATTATGTTTTTGTTTATTCTAATCTGAAGCAATACAACCTCAATTTTATGAGTTAACATATCTAAACAGTTGCATATGAATAAAATATGTAATTGTTTACTCTAAAAGGGTTAAAATCCCCAAATAATTCAAACTATCTTCATCAATACCAAAGTTATTAACAGTACCTTTCTAACTGAATTATTTAGCCTAGGGCAAGACTAACCATATACAACCACCCTGGAATAAATAATTTCAACAAAAACTATATTCTGCACTCCAATTAATGAAACATCATTTTGATGTCTTTTGACATAGCACTTCTCTCCTGTAAGCGGAAGATCCGTGTACCCCCATTAGCCCTCCTCATTCTCCCAACCATATTATGTGGGAGTGTGACGAAGGCACTTATTCCCCTGAGAGAGATATTTATTCTCTTTCACGGGTAAATTGTGATTACTTGCAAAAAATAATTTATACAATGTATCATCTAATCTCATATGTTTTTTGTTTACTCTTTACTCCAGAATTCACTGGTTTCTTTTCTATCTATTCATCTCTTCAGTCCACACAGGTCGATCTGCGCAGTCAGCTCTGCATAACAAAAAGTAAGTCAAAACTATTTGATCTATTGCCATGGCACCACTGAATATACTTTCCCTGAATGTTCAGGGAATAAATGTCCCTCAAAAAAGGACCAAAGCCTTTCGTACTTTCCATAACAAGAAGGCTCACATAGTATGCCTCCAAGAAACACACTTCACCAAAGATTCTACTCCAAAATATATTTCTCCTTTTTATCAACAAATTTACACGGCTTCTGCCTGTACCAAGCAAAGGGGAACTCTAATTGCATTTCACCGATCCACACCATTCACCTTATCATCAGAAATTAAAGACCCAGAAGGTAGATACCTGATACTCATGGGTTATATAATGGATACAGCAATCACGGTGATTTCCTACTACGCTCCTAACAAACAACCTACACCATTTCTCTCACATATATTACAAGTGATTAATACACACAAAATAGGAACAGTGATAATGTGTGGGGATTCGAACCAGGTCCTCCTCCCATTTCTAGATAAATCACCTTTTACACCATCCAAAATAACCTCTAGATTACCTTTTTCTCAACTTCTTTCCAAATACAATCTGGTAGATTCGTGGAGAGAAAATAACCCAATGAAAAAGAAATTCACTTATTTCTCGCACCCTCATCAAACCTTCACCAGAATAGATCATATTTTTCTAACAATAGGAATGATACCAGAAATTATTGCATCAGATATAATTCCAATTCCGTGGTCTGACCATAATGCAGTATACACTACTATAGCCTCAGCCATACCAAAAGCGCATGACCCAACGTGGTACTTACCGGACATAATGCTCAAACACCCACTACATCAGATGGCCATTGAACAAGCTTTAAAGGAATACATATCAATTAATAATACAACAGACATCTCCCCAATAACACTGTGGGAAGCTCATAAGCCTGTCTTGCGTGGTACAATACAAAGACAAATGGCACTATTTAAACGGGAACGCAAAAATCTAGCAAAAAAACTAGAACTCAATTTTAATGCAGCCTACATATCATTTCAAGATAATCCATCTCAGAGTACAAAATCTCATCTGGAAAAATCTAGATTGGAATACGATCTATTTCTCACTGAGTCAGTTGATAAATCCCTCAAACGCTCCAAACACAATTTCTACATGAATACAAACAAACCAGGTACATATTTGGCTCGGGAATTAAATTCAACTAACAAATCTTTGAAACCAATACGTTTGAAATTATCAAAAAATGTTTACACTTGTAATCCAGTTAAAATAGTCCATAAATTTCACTCACATCTCGCAACTTTATATAAGACAAACAATGAATTTAATCCTACAGAGGCTGAATCCTTCTTCTCAAAAATAACCTTACCTGAGTTATCTCAGAATCAAAAAAGCAGTTTGGATGAGCCTATAACTATAGATGAAGTTGCTAACGCCATAAAAGACCTAAAACTTAACAAAAGACCAGGCCCAGACGGCTACTCGGCTTTATACTATAAAACATTCTCAGAAATACTCTCTCCCATTCTCACTGAAACGTTTAACAAACTTCTAGATGGACATTCTTTTCGGCAAGAAACACTAATGGCAATTGTTTGTATGATCCCAAAACCCCTTTCTGATGATACTTCCTGTGTGAATTATCGGCCTATCTCTCTGTTAAACCTCGATATTAAATTATTAGCAAAAATAATAGCAAAACGCCTTAATAGCATTATAGGAAAATTAATACATAGAGATCAAGTAGGCTTCATGCCAAATAGACAGGCAGGCGATAATATACGCAGGGCAGTGTTATTGGCACATATTGCTAAAAAACGGAAAATCCCTTTATGTTTTCTATCTCTCGATATTAAGAGGGCATTTGACACAGTATCCTGGCAATATATGCAATATTCATTACAAAAATGGGGTTTTGGACCCCAATTTTTAACATGGATCAAAGCATTATATAATAAACCCAAAGCCTATATAAAATATGCTGGATACAAATCTGAAGCCTTTAATATCGAAAGAGGTACCTGACAGGGTTGCCCATTATCTCCCTTATTATTTGCCCTTATACTCGAACCCATGGCCCAATACATCAGAACAAACCAAACTATAACTGGCATTGAAGTAGGAGGTATTACACACACATTATGTATATTTGCAGACGATATATTACTTTTTCTATCATCACCACAGGTCTCTGGTCCTAACTTAATACCAGCTCTTGATGGATTTGCAGCCCTATCCGGCCTTATGATTAATCCTAAGAAATGCCTAATGCTTAATATTTCACTCACAAACATGGAATTGATCCCAGCTAGGGCTGCACTCCCATTCACATGGGCAGAAAAATCAATCCCATATCTTGGAATTCATTTAACAGCATCTCATTCTGACCTATTCTCAACCAATTATCCTCCTGTATTAAGACAGATCACAAATCTAATAAAACAATGGTCGCAACTTCCTTTATCCTGGATAGGGAAGATTAATGCAATCAAAATGACTATTCTACCCAAATTGCTTTATCTATTCAGAGTCCTCCCTATTCCAATTCCTTCCTATTTTTTGAGAAGAGTACAAAAAAGAGCAACTTCGTTTATATGGGGCTCTTCTAAACCACGTATACCTATACACACACTACATCTTCCCAAAAATAAAGGAGGCCTGGGATACCCTAATTTTACTAACTACTACAGAGCAGCACATTTGGCCAGTCTGTCCAAATACCATGCAAAACAGGAAATCCCATTATGGGTATTTATAGAGGCTTCAGAAAATGACACACTATTAATATCAAATTTATTATGGCTTGATCCTAAAGACAGCTTTAAAATTCATAATCCCATAACTAAACACTTCTTATCTCTCTGGGATAAACTAAAAACCAAATATCAGTTACAATCTCCACACAATCCTCTCCTTTCTTTTATCAGAAATCCGGCCTTTTATCCGGCATGGATCTACCCAAATTCTTTTAAAGCTTGGACAACATCAGGCATTCAGACACTAAATGACTTCATAGCATCTAAATCATTCCTTTCATTCCCATTGCTTAGAGAAAAATATGATCTACCAAACTCTGAGATATTTAGATATCTCCAAATCAAACATTTCTATACACCATTCCTAAAGGGGGATACACCATTATCCCAATTATCCATTTTTGAATCAATCTGTACAAAAGATCCATTTGCTAAAGGTACAATTTCATCACTTTATAATCAATTATATGGAGTAGCAAATCTTAATAGACCCTCTTACGTTCAGAGGTGGGAGGAGGACCTGGGACGAACTTTAGAAGACACGGACTGGTCTAACATATGGCTCACATCTAAGTCATCTTCACCCAACATCTTAGCACTGGAGACAAATTATAAAGTCCTAACTCGCTGGTACCTTGTACCCGCTAGAGTGGCAAAATATTCACCTAATACCTCAGCTCTTTGTTTTCGAGGATGCCCAGAAATAGGCACATATTTACACATATGGTGGACGTGCCCAGTAATCCAAACCTTCTGGAAGGAAGTCTTCGTGATTGCATCTAAAATATTTAAAAAAATAATACAACCAGATCCATATTTAACTTTACTTAATCTAAAACCGGAATGGTTAACACTCTCTCAATTCAAACTTATGATCCAACTAATAACGGCTGCAAAACAAACAGTGGCCAAGGCATGGAAATCTCCTACATTGGTACTAGCAGAAACAATTCACAGAATGAATAATACATGGCATACTTAGCATATGTCCCATGCTAAGATGGTAGCCATCGATCAAAATCAAATTCCAAAATTTGAAAAACTTTGGCATCCTTGGATAAAACAACAGTTCCTGTCAAACTTCAATGACTCTGTCCTGTTGCCATGGTAACAGATTAAATGACTTACAGAGACACCCATTCTAAGGCTTCAAAGAGAACTAAAAAGAATAATAAACTGACGAGCGGGACAACCTTGTGGACCATACCTCTACCTTTCAACCCTTTTTCTTCTTTTTCTTTCCTTTTCTCCACCTTACGATTAAAGCTCATTATCAGAATTTATTTGACCTATATACACTCTACTTGTAAACAATATGTATAGTAGGTATAAATCATTTAAATACCTACAAAAGTAACTAAGGAAATTATATATATCTTTAATTTAGGTTTACGTAAACCCAATGTTTAATATTTGAAATTTCATTATATTTACCTATAGAAACCCTACTGTAAAACAATGAGCTTACTTTATAGATCCTTGTAAACTTACTTTATATATCTTTATAACATTGTATACTAAATAAACTTCTTTTGACAAGGAAAAGAATCCATCTTATGAACACAGAGAACTATAGGTAGAGAGAAATCTTGTGTGTGCTTAGTAAATTTAGTGTCTGTAATTTCTAAAGGCTGGGAGGAGTTATGCGAAGAGAGTTGGAGGAACAATCTGCAGTGCATACCATACCATGGGGGTACCATGTCATAACAAAAGAAAATATAGCATTGTTTTATCCGTTGTAACTGAAAATTGTTATGATAACTTCCGATTTTCAAGAAAACGTTATCATTTGCCTTAAGGGCAACATTGATATGTAAAACAAGAAAATAAAACAGGATCAAAGGGACAAGAAACATCTTGTCACTGAAATGTGAATTAAATTCCAAGGAACAAATCTGTCCTAACCCTGCAAGCACGGCCAGGTGCAACACCCCTACTGCTAGGGGTTTTGCAGTTAACCGCAAAAGCAGGAGGGGGGACAATCCAGCGGCAGTGGACGTAACAGGCTATTTAGTTAAGCTAGCATAAAACATCAATAATAACCAGGGGGGTGGATGGAAGGGGAGGGGGAAAGGAGGGGGAGGGGAGAGGGAAGGGGGGGTGGGGAGGGGAACGGGGGAGGTGGAAGGGGGTAGCATCTTGTCTATTTCTGTCATTGGAGCTTAGGACCAACGTTTACAATATATCTCTATCAATAGGAAGAAAGACAAAGGTGGAAGTTCATATAGACAAGGTGTATGAACCTCTATGGTTTAGATTTCAACAAAAACAAAAGAGAGAAATAAAAATAAAAAGAAGAAAAAAAAAGAATGAAGAGGATCATAGTTACGAAGTTCATTTTCAATAGGATGGTGCGCCAGATGTAGAGAAGAGCATCATGTGCATCCATTTTGGAAGGCGGTTGGTCTGGGGCGCCAGATGGTCGAGGTTGGCTGTAAAAAGTGCCAGCAAAATCTTGTTAAAGGAAAAAGGAAAAAAACATAGAACATACACGAATACTTCAAACAGCTAGTAGAGTGTTGAATGCGTTCAGGAGGCTTGATCTTGAAAAGGTTGACGCCATCTTCTATGGTCATTTGTATTGCGTCTGGAGGATGGAGTAGACCAAATTGGGGAGGGTCTCGGGGTTGAAGGAAAGTGGTTAGGAGGTTCTGGTTCCAGCAGGCCCAGCTTCACAAGCAGTTCCTTGCCCTCAATAATGTTGTACACGGTAAATGTAGAACCATTGTATGGGATAGTGAGTTTAAATGGAAAACCCCATCTATATTTTATTCTTGCTGCTTGTAGGATATTGGTGACCTCCTTCATCCTGCGTCTTCTGTCCAAAGTAGCAGGGGAGATATCCGGGTAAATCTGCAGCTTTTTACCATCTAGGGCAATATTGGGGGAGTTCCTCGCAGCCCGCATGATGTCCTCTTTAACCAGGAAGTCTTTCATGCACATAATAATATCCCTGGGTGGTTTATCTGATGTGGGTTTAGGGTGTAATGCTCTGTGAATTCTATCGCATGTAAATGCTGATAAAGGTTTATCTGGTATGAGGTTATGAATTATCTTGGAAACTGTAGGCATAAGGTCTGTGACTGATTCTGGGACGCCACGTAATCTGATGTTGTGGCGTCTATTTCTGTTATCAAGATCTTCAACTTGAGCTTGCATGAAGGCAAAGCTGTCTACCAGTGATTCATAATCCTTCCTTAGGTCATTGTGGGCAAGTGAGAGTTCATTGTGTTTAGTTTCCAATATGTCTGTGCGAGTGCCAATACTAGCAATCTCTTGAGACAGGGCCGTAGTGGATTTGTGTACCTCACTTTCAATCTTGTCTACCAGTTTGTCAAAAATGGTAGTTAGGCTGGCATCTAAGTCTGCTTTAGAGAGGGGAGAAGTGTACTCACAGTTCCCAGTGTTAGATGAAAGGTTGGATGGGTTGGATGGATGTTTCCCTGAGACCGCCTGAGAGCTGGTGCCGGCGCCATCTTGGGACATCTTCCTGCTCTGTCTGGCTGCAGCATCCAGAAGAAAGTTTGTGAAGTTGTGCTGGGAGCAATTAAAGTGTCCAGATTTCCTCGTAGACATGAACGGAGATGATCTCTAGGTGTTGGTGCTATTTTCGCCAGGGTATAAGCGATGTAGCCCTGGTGCTTTAGCCCGATGGAGCTGTGATTACTCACGTCCTTCCTGCTTTGCCCCGCACATGCGCCCCAACTGAAGCCTTTTCTTATGAAGAAAAACATCCAAGCCCAGCTTATTATTTTTTTTTTTTACTAGTAATGGTGGTGATCTGCAATTTTTTATCAGGAGTGCAACATTATGGCAGACAGATCGAACACTTTTGACACATTTTTGGGACCATTGACATTTATACAGCGATCAGTGGTATAAAAATGCACTGATTACTGTGTAAATGTCACTGGCAGGGAAGGGGTTAACACTAGGGGGCGATAAAGGGGTTACCTGTGTTCCATTGTGTGTGTGTGCTCTAACAGTAGGGGGATGGAACTGACTAGAGGAGATGACAGATCATTGTTCCTAGCTAGTACACACACACTTTCCTGTTCTGGCTCTCGTGCCCACTATCGCGTATGGCCGGCAGTCATCGCGACCACCGGCCACACGCATCGGCACCCGGCAATGATGCGGGTGCGCGCGTGTGCCTCCGATGCCACACGCGTGCCTACTATCCCTGCTTAAAAGGCTGATGTACAGCTACAACGGCTCGTGGGAATGTGCAGACCTGCTGCAGTATAATGACAGAGGTTGGTCAGTAAGCGGTTAGGGGTGTACACATTTATGCAACCATATTATTTTAGTTTTTTATTTTTACTTTCCTTCACCTAAAAGATTTCAGTTTGTTGTTCAACTGAGTTTATGGCTCACATTAAAGGTGGAAAAGGTTCTGAAATTATTTATCCTTGTCTTCTTTTTTTACATCACAGAAACCTGACATTTTAACAGAGGTGTGTAGACTTTTTATATCCACTGTATAGGAAAATTGTTATCCATACTCACCGTAATTTTCCTTTCTTGGATCCTCCTCATGTCAGCCTACAACGGGGTCAGCTCCACCCCTCTGACCCCCTAGGACAACCTTTTACCTATGCTATAAGGGCTACCTCCTCCCCTCAGCCCATGTTCTATATGAGACCTTGCGACGGCTATCTTTGGGTTGGGAAGATTACGGCTGACATGAGGAGGATTCAGGAAAGGAAAATTATGGTAGCAAAATTTTTTCACCAAAGCAGAACAAAATTGTGAGTTGCCACATTCCTAAATATATAGAGAAAAAACTAAATACCCCCTGAGTGGGACTTTAAATGGTATTTATTGAAAAATAAGAGAAAAATCATCAATCACATATATTATGATTAATAAAACACACAAAGACAATGAACAAAAAACATATTATCTTGCAGTAGAATATTAGCACATTTTTATTTTTATTTTTCATTTTTATTTTTATTTTTTCATTTTTTATTTATTTGAGCGCTACTATTTATTCCATTTATCTCTAGAGGTTTATATTCAGTCACATAGTAGAATATTGGTACATATGTCCAGTAGTTACTCTCCAATGTCCGAGAAAACTCATTGGTAACTGACGTGTTTCAGGTTCAAAGCCCCTTTCATCAGGGGTATTTATATAGGAGAATTTGTATTTGATGTGAGGTGAATTGCGCAGCACTCAAGTACACAGATATTCAGGAAAAAATGTCACTGTCAGTAGATGGCATAGTTGGAGGTCTGGCCTAACCTTCGTTTCAACCTTTAATGTCCCACGGATGATGCCGTGTCACCCTCCCCCGAGGTAAGAGATATTAAGCTGGTAGTAGGAACTTAAAAGCTAAGACACAGGGGTCTCTCAGTAAGGGCCGGGTTAGGCCTTTCCACAATCCTTCATTTCAGAGGGAAATGGGAGGTATACTGGATAGTGTCTCTCGCTCCCTGTTCTGTGTATGGGGTCCGTGGAGCACGCCGTCCACCCTGGCAGTGTCTGCTGAAAATTACGGTATGGCTAACAATTTTCCTTATTCCTGGAACCTCCTCATGTCAGCCTATAACAGGATATAATTTAGCAATGCCTCTAATACAGGGAGGAAAGAGAGCCATAAAGAGACCACATTGCTTGCAAAAGATCAATTTTTAATGAGTAACTGCTGCCGCAATGACTGGTGACCCAAATGCTTGCGAAGGCGGAAGGGTCACATCTACTCTATAATGGTGGATAAACATGTTAGCCGCACTCCAACTTGCTGCCTTGCACCTCCACTGACACGTTTGCATGTGCCGCCCATGAAGCCCTTGCCCCTTGTTGAATGAGCTTTCAATTTCGCAGGCAGAGAGAGCCCCCTAATCTGTAAGCAATCTGAATTGTTTTGATAATCCAGGCCGACAAAATCCTGGGTGGAATGGCACATCCTTTTCGTTGCTGTTTGGAAAGATGAATACATTTACCTGTTTCCTTATGCCCCCTGTTCGCTCTATGTTTGTCGAGAGTGACCTGACCTAATCCAGTTTCCTCCATTCCTCATCCATACCTTCTTTGGGAAATGCCGAAAGAAACAAGTCCCTATTCATATGAAAGGTCGTGGAAACCTTTGGCAAGAAGCTCGGAACCAGGCTCAGAACTATCTTGTCTGGTAGGATTAGACAGTAAGGCTCCTTCACTGACTAGGCACACAACTCTGAAACCCTCCTGGTAAAAGATGGTTCAGGTGGAATAAGGAACAAGAGGAAATTGGATCAAATGGAGAATCCATTAAGGCCTTTAAAACAAGAGTCAAATCCCACTCGGGAAAATAAGCCTTCATTGGAGGCCTAATCTTCATTGCTGCCTTCAAGAACCAAATGATCAGCTAATTAAATGCCCACCTATGATTGAACATAGCCAAAATAGCTGACATCTGAACTCTTAAGGATTTGTACGCTAAGCCACTTTTGAGTGCAGACTGAAGAAAGTCTAAAACATTAGATACTGATGGGGATATAGGATTCCATCTCTTTTTTTTTTGCCATCTGCAGGAAAACCTTCCATACTCTGTGGTAAGTGGCGGTAGTTGACCCTTTCCTAGCTTGTAACAAAGTCACAACCACATTCTCTGATAAGTTTAGGCTTTTCAAGGACCCCTCTTCAATTTCCACTCTAACCTCAATCTGTTTGAGTTCGGGTGAAAATTTTTCATTTTGAAGCAGAAGATTCTGACATGCTGGAAGGAAAACTGGCTGTTCCAGCTTCATCTTCCATGCCAATGCGAACCACAGCCTCCTGGGCCAAAAGGGAAGAATGGCTGTTGTTAACACGTTCTCCTTCTGGATCTTCAGGAGCACTTTCAGTATTAATGGAAGAGGCGGAAAAATATAAACTAGTTGGAATGCCCAAGGTTTGATTAGGGTCATCCTGGGCCAAGGCTTGTGGGTCTCAGACTCAAGAGTAGTAAAGCGGAAGCTGGGCATTCTCGCCCGAACCCATCAAGTCTATGACTTTATCCCCCTACATCTGAAAGATTTTGTGCAGATAATCTGGATTGAGCTTCCATTCATTGTGATCAATTAAACTTTGACTGATTGATGATCTGCCAACACATTTTTCATCCCTGGAAGATACGTGGCCATGAGTGAACTGACATTCCTCTCTGCCCACTGGAATATCTGGCAAGCAATCTTCAAAAGATGCAGGCTCTTGGTACGTCCCTCATGCATCAGATAGGCAACTGTCGTTCGATTGTCTGACAAGATTTTCACCACCTGGCCCTGTAACAGACTCTGAAAGGATAAAAGAGCGCGTCGGACTGCCTCTAGTTCCAGAAAGTTTGAACTTCTGGACCACATCTTCTTCCATTTGCCCTGGGCCTGATGGCCCAAACAATGTGCTCCCCAACCTTGAAGGCTGGCATCCATCATTACCACCAGCAGATCTGGTAAGGTTAGTGGCACTCGCATGCTCAGATTTTGACCGTTCATCCACCAGGCCAAGGATCGTACTACCATTGCAGGGACTGCAATCTCCTGTGACAAGGACTGGTGATCCAATCCCATTGGTGAAGGAAACTGCACTGAAACATCCTTCTTCTCCATTTGGCCCAAAGAACCACTGGAATTGTTGACAAGGGAAAGCCTAGAAACCGCATGCATTCTCTTGCAGAGAGAGATGATCCGGACATTACTGCCCTCGTCCTGCCGAATCTGTCGTACTTTCCGCTGGGGTAGAAAGACTCTGCCTAAGATTGTGTTGAACTGCACCCTCAAATATTCTAAAATTTGTGTTGGCTGCAACTGGCTCTTTTGAAGGTTGACTACCCAGCCGAACAGACTGAGTGTTTTGCATGCCTGGGTTATGTGTTCTTTTAGAATTTCACTTGATTGGGCCAGAAGCAAGATGTCATCAAGATAATGGAAAATATGAAAGTCCTTGACCCTAAGAGCTGCAATGGAAGCCGATAAACCCTTTGAAAAGGTTCAAGGGGCGGAGCACAGGCCAAAAGGAAGGCAACAGAACTGGTAATGCGCTCCATCAACGGCGAACCTTAGAAAACGGTAGTGTGCTGGATCCACCGGAACGTAAAGATAGGAATCACGTAGGCTGTTTATTTAACAAACTTAATTTTCATTTGCAAGGGATTTTTCACTTAGCTTAGTAAATGAGGTGAATCTCTACTGACTTCCATTATTCAATCATGTGCAAGCAAAATGCATTTTTTTTTTAAATTATCCTTGGGTATTCTTTGTAAAGTGAATTTTCACCACACATTCTAAGCTAATTTTAAATGAACTCCACTGTGTCTCTTCTGTAATGAAAGTTTCTTACATGCCTGCTTGCAAAAGGCTTATGCCCCGTATACACGATCGAACATTCCAACAACAAAATCCATGGATTTTTTCCGACGGATGTTGGCTCAAATTTGTCTTGCATACACACAGTCACACAAATCTTGTCGGAAATTCCGAACGTCAAGAACGCGGTGATGTATAACACGTACGACGAGCCGAGAAAAATGAAGTTCAATAGCCAGTGCGGTCTTTCTGCTTGATTCTGAGCATGCGTGGAACTTTGTGCGTCGGAATTGTGTACACACGATCGAAATTTACGACAACAGATTTTGTTGTCGGAAAATTTGAGATCCAGATCTGAAATTTTGTGTGATGGAAATTCCGATGGAAAATGTCCGATGGAGCCTACACACGGTCGGAATTTCTGACAACAAGCCCCTATCGAACATTTTCCGTCGGAAAATCTGACCGTGTGTACGGGGCATTAGATTGTACACTAAGCTTTGTGCACCTCAGTGTACTATCTGGCCATTTATAGGTATTAGGAAGAATTATGTCTGCTCTGTTCTGCTTTAAATTTGCTGGTAAGAATTTGGATGGTTTGGGAATTGAATGAGTTAAAAATTATAAATAGTAAATTCCCAGTGTTAAGAGCGGGCTCCAGTACCTGATGGGTTTTACTTCCTCTTTTGCTCCCTGCAAGGCCTGCAAGTTAAAAACATAATGGGCTAGTATGCATCGCATACTAGCCCATTATGTGACACTTACCTGCAAATGAATCCATCGCTGTCCCCTGTGCAGGCTTCGTCCATCTTCGCCCCTCTTCCTTCCGGGGGCCGTGGACTCCAGTTCTGTGACTGGCTGGGGCCACGTGACATCACTCCCGTGCATGCACAGGAGCCATCAGTAACGGCACACGCTGGGGGAAGAAACGGCACGGAGGTCTTATTCTAGGCTTACCTATAGTTAAAAGTCACTAGGGAGGGTTTACAACCACTTTAACTTCTTAGGGAAGAGACCTGATTTTTTTTTACAGTTTCTCTTTCACTTACCGGTCCCTCTACCACAACCCTGTGACTATACAGTGAAAGGAGAATCAGTAATCTAATGTGCTCATATTTATATCACTTCGCTTGCTTCTCCTGTTAGCATAGCTACTTGCATCACAGCATACCTGACTGATTTCCTTCTACTCCTCTCTGACATTGTTGTCCCCTTCCCACCCCCAAACTGTGACTAGACAACAAAAGGAGAAGCAGCAGACTGATAAGCTCATCTTTCTGTCACTCTTCTATCAATATAGTTCATAGTTTCTCCCAGCTCCTCCCTGAGCTCTTTTGTACAGACTGTACAGTAGACAGCAAAGGTTGATATCAATTAAAATTCAGATAATTACAATGCTTCCATTAACAAAAAAAAATACATTCAATGATGCATTAATGATTACAGGGCTGCATAATTATGTGCTTTTTTGACGTATCTGTCTAGAGTTAAAACTTTTTATTTGGTTTGGTGTACCTGTTTTTTTCCCCGCAACTCTTTTACCCAATAGAGACAATGCTCAATGATTCGGTATGCTGTAAACAGAAACATCAATATATAGCAAGGTGAGCCAGGTATAAAAGCTGAATAGTCAATGGTTTTATTAGGCTTGGTCATAAATAAAAGTCATTTAAAACCTGTACAATACCATGCAGGTGTTGGTGGGTCATGGCAACACATCCTGTTTGCGTTCCATGCTGCTTTGTGAATTCTGCCTCTATAGCCAAGGTGACATAATCTGAGAGCGCCAATGGACTCCGGCTTACGCACGGCTGTGTCAGATGCACAGCATTACACTATACCTAGCTATGTGATATCTTTCCAACCCTCATCACTTATCGGAGGTTAACACATCCATACAAAAAAGTTACCATCCCTAGGAATGATACATCAAGCAAATTATATCTCACTACTAAATTAAATAAAAATGGAAAATAAAAAAAATAGCAACAAGGTTCCTCTCCTGGATAGGACGAATAAATATTATAAAGATGGTAATAGTACCGAAAGTTAGATAAGGAGAAGGCGAGAGGCAGACCTAGGTTATTAAAACAGTGCCACATCCAATATTCAAGATACAAACAAGAAGGGTTACCCTGGGTGGACTTTTAAGGCACTTAATAATGTCCTATATGAAAATGTACCAAAATATACAACAATATAATAGTAAACAAATTTTATTTATGAATAAACAAAGTTTTAAAAATTGTAACGAAACATTGATATATCTAAGCAATTTGTTTCTATCACCATACAAGGTAAATACATGAAAAGAACTCTCCTCACACCCAACGCGTTTCGGGATATAGTTTAGTCCTTCTTCAGGGGTACAGAAAAAAGGAGGGGTTCATCTAAAATGTAATTGAAATATATAGTCAGTGGGTTACCATAAAATGTGAAGGCACAAAAATACATGCTTAGGGTGTTATGATTGAACACTTACATAGTATTGAATGATGAAACAGTTGTTACAATGCTTCGTTAAATCACATTAAAATCTTGGAGTCAAAATAGCACCGGATAATTATGCTGGTGGGATTGCTGTCTTATGACAAGATGGGCATCAGAGAGATCTGTGAATGTAAGCTGAATAATGTTGTCCTCAAGAGGAAGAGGTTCCCCCTACGCTCCGCAGCAACATGTCGGCCAGAGTAATATACTGGGGCAAATGGAGTCCCTGGGAGTAAAAAAGGAGTCTACCAAGAGTATAAATCCAGGTTGAAACTACTGGATATATAAAGAAATTAAGTATTTAAACAATTCAGAAAATGTATATATACCTGTTGATAGTAGTAAGTTAGTAAGATTGATGATCTGGCAGGAGAAGGGGGTGAATCTGGTAACTGAAAATAAAAATATAGTAACGGTATAAACAATCTATTTGAAAAAAGTTCAAGAAGTAATCTCTAGTGCCTGAAAATATATTCAGGCATAGGGATGGCCAGCAAAGTATTAATATAGATATTATTATTGGCTATATTGTAGGGTTGCAGATACCAAAGAGAAATCCTAGGAAACTCAACCAGCCAGTATAGGTCAAAGGGTGGTGTATTGGGGACCAATAGATATCTTCAATCAGAGGTTTGAACAAAGGACTAGGCAGTAATTGCATGAGTTAATATTAGAATATACTGTAGATTAACAAGGAAGGAGGGTATATTGAAACAAAAGAAATGTAGTGAATGGGGTGATTGGCGCTACCTAAAGATAATACTGTTACAACATGAGTACGGGTATGTGTGTGTGGCCTTACAGTAGTGTACAACCTCTTAATACACAAAATAAATATATAAAATAACACTATACATGATAGTGATACATCTAGCTCAAAAATAATACTAAAAATGCATATATAACCCACTAAGCAATAGCATGCTACAGGTTTTCTGGTGGTTTCCTGGTGCTTATGTAACCGTATTAAGTAAAGAGAACCTTTTAAGTAATGAGCCACATTCATAAAAGTATCACCTTATGTGTATCCAAGTATGAGTAGAAACCACAACAAAAGTGAAAATGCCGTGAAAGATAAGACTGCAATGAGCGGACACACTCTAATTCCGTGACTCTGCTTACTTGGCATATACAAGTAAAGTTCATATGTAAACATGCAAATAATAGTCCATATACTGTGCATATATTCTTCTTCAAATAATGTGACATAAAACACAAATGGTGACTTGGGTGCTCTCAATATCTTCTGGTGACTCTGTGCTCCCCCTCCAGGGTCCCCACTCACCGAATCCACTCACCCCTACAGGGGCAATGCGCATATAGGTGCAGCCACTGCAATTACTCCCCCATAGTTGTTGCGATACCAAGGATAGACTTCCATCTTCAGGTAGATTGTAGTATAATCTGTAGTTGGTTCCTCATAAATGGAAAGAGATGTGGACTCCCATGGTGTAGTAAATCATTGTAAATGTTTTTTTTTTTTGTAAAGTCTTTATTTTAGCAACATTTTAGTAAAATGACTACACACATTACAGAAATGTAACACAGAACATATAGAAAACATGACCAGGTACAGTCTAAAGCAAATGGTTATTTTGGACTCAAGGTGCCAGTAGCATTAGAAGCTTATAATAAATTCCTGAATCAGGATGGTCAAGAGATGGTAGACCGGTCAGAAACCAGCCACAATCCCCTCCAAGGTGCTAAGTGAGCTAGAGGGCTTACGGGGGGGTCATCTCCCAGCAGCGGTCCAAGCAGAGGGGGGCATTAGCCTCCTACAACCTCGCCCTTCCCGATATTCCTAGGAGGACGTCTCCCCCTATACCCCGCCCGACAGGAGGTGGAAAAACGGGTGTCCACCCCCGTGTGACGAGGTAGTCCTCTTCCTGCTAACCACCTCCACCTCGAGTCCAGACAATACAACAGGTATCTTAAATAAAAACAGCCTGGCAACAGAGAGGCGTTATGTAGTCGTAAAAACAAAAATATAGATAGAAATAAAGAGTAGTAAAGGAGTAAGAATAGAGGGGCAACAGGTAGAAAAGGATAAGAGGGTAGGGAAGAAGGGGGGGAAGTGGGTGTGGAGCATACCTCTTAGCCTAAGAAGGTCCTGATGATCTGCGCCGGGCGAGTCCCCCAAAGATATGTCCTCTTTATAGCAAGTAAAGATAAAATATGTCTTTCAATGGGTCTTACTTTCATTATCTAAGCAGGATCGCAGGGATGGTTCTGCTAATTCTAGTAGTGCCAAATCTAAGCTCGAGGACACGTGATTCGGATCGAACATATAATCTTTCCATGGGCCCCATATTGCTTCAAAACGTTCTATCTTTCCCTTACATGACGCTATCCAATGTTCGGCTTCCCTAATATCATTTACTTTTTTTCCCAATCTTCTCTGGAAGGAACCTTGGATTGTTTCCAATAAACTGGAACAAGGCGTCTAGCTGCATTTAATAGGTGTGGTAGTACATTTTTTTTATAGCTACCAATCGGTGTCAGGGAGACATGCAGAAGGAAATAGGCTGGAGACAAAGGAATATCCAGATCTAAAATTTCCTTCACGAGAGATTTAATGTGTGTCCAGTATGGCCTGATCAAAGGACACTCCCACCAAATGTGCAGGAGTGTACCTCTTTGGCCACATCTCCTCCAGCATTGATCCGTCACCGTGGGGTAGATACGGGTCAAATCAGCTGGCACTCTGTACCAGCGTGACAAAATCTTGTAATTCGTTTCTTGGGTTTTGGATTCCATAGAGCTTGAATGAGTGAGCTGGTATAGGTGTGTGAGTTGGGACGTGGAGAAATCTAGCTGTAAATCTCTCTCCCATGCCCGTATGTAAGTTGTTCTGAGGTTGTCAGTGGTGCTTAGTAGGGATGAGCTTCGAGTTCGAGTCGAACTCATGTTCGACTCGAACATTGGCTGTTCGCAAGTTCACCGAACAGCGAACAATTTGGGGTGTTCGCGGCAAATTCGAATGCCGCGGAACACCCTTTAAAAGTCTATGGGAGAAATCAAAAGTGCTAATTTTAAAGGCTAATATGCAAGTTATTGTCATAAAAAGTGTTTGGGGACCTGGGTCCTGCCCCAGGGGACATGGATCAATGCAAAAAAAAGTTTTAAAAACGGCCGTTTTTTCAGGAGCAGTGATTTTAATAATGCTTAAAGTCAATCAATAAAAGTGTAATATCCCTTTAAATTTCGTATCTGGGGGGTGTCTATAGTGTGCCTGTAAAGGGGCGCATGTTTCCTGTGTTTAGAACAGTCTGACAGCAAAATGACATTTTGAAGGAAAAAACTCATTTAAAACTACCCGCGGCTATTGCATTGCCGACAATACACATAGAAGTTCATTGTTAAAAACGGCATGGGAATTCCCCAAAGGGGAACCCCGAACCAAAATTAAAAAAAAAAAATGACGTGGGAGTCCCCCTAAATTCCATACCAGGCCCTTCAGGTCTGGTATGGATATTAAGGGGAACCCCGGCCAAAATTTAAAAAAAAAAATGACGTGGGGTTCCCCCTAAATTCCATACCAGACCCTTCAGGTCTGGTATGGATTTTAAGGGGAACCCCGCGCCAAAAAAAAAAAAAAAAAACGGCGTGGGGTCCCCCCAAAAATCCATACCAGACCCTTATCCGAGCACGCAACCTGGCAGGCCGCAGGAAAAGAGGGGGGGACGAGAGTGCGGCCCCCCCTCCCTCCTGAACCGTACCAGGCCACATGCCCTCAACATTGGGAGGGTGCTTTGGGGTAGCCCCCCAAAACACCTTGTCCCCATGTTGATGAGGACAAGGGCCTCATCCCCACAACCCTGGCCGGTGGTTGTGGGGGTCTGCGGGCGGGGGGCTTATCGGAATCTGGAAGCCCCCTTTAACAAGGTGACCCCCAGATCCCGGCCCCCCCCTGTGTGAAATGGTAAGGGGGTACATAAGTACCCCTACCATTTCACGAAAAAAGTGTCAAAAATGACAAGAGACAGTTTTTGACAATTCCTTTATTTAAATGCTTCTTCTTTCTTCTATCTTCCTTCATCTTCTGGTTCTTCTGGTTCTTCTGGCTCTTCTGGTTCTTCCTCCGGCGTTCTCGTCCAGCATCTCCTCCGCGGCGTCTTCTATCTTCTTCTCCTCGGGCCGCTCCGCACCCATGGCATAGGGGGGAGGCTCCCGCTCTTCTCTTCTTCTTTTCTTCTCTTCTGTTCTTCTTCATTTTCTTCTCCGGGCCGCTCCGCAATCCATGCTGGCATGGAGGGAGGCTCCCGCTGTGTGACGGCGCTCCTCGTCTGACAGTTCTTAAATAACGGGGGGCGGGGCCACCCGGTGACCCCGCCCCCCTCTGACGCACGGTGACTTGACGGGACTTCCCTGTGGCATTCCCCGTGATGTCACAGGGAAGTCCCGTCAAGTCACCGTGCGTCAGAGGGGGGCGGGGTTCACCGGGTGGCCCCGCCCACCCGGTTATTTAAGAACTGTCAGACGAGGAGCGCCGTCACACAGCGGGAGCCTCCCTCCATGCCAGCATGGATTGCGGAGCGGCCCGGAGAAGAAAATGAAGAAGAACAGAAGAGAAGAAAAGAAGAAGAGAAGAGCGGGAGCCTCCCCCCTATGCCATGGGTGCGGAGCGGCCCGAGGAGAAGAAGATAGAAGACGCCGCGGAGGAGATGCTGGACGAGAACGCCGGAGGAAGAACCAGAAGAGCCAGAAGAACCAGAAGAACCAGAAGATGAAGGAAGATAGAAGAAAGAAGAAGCATTTAAATAAAGGAATTGTCAAAAACTGTCTCTTGTCATTTTTAACATTTTTGACACTTTTTTCGTGAAATGGTAGGGGTACTTATGTACCCCTTTACCATTTCACACAGGGGGGGGGGCCGGGATCTGGGGGTCACCTTGTTAAAGGGGGCTTCCAGATTCCGATAAGCCCCCCGCCCGCAGACCCCCACAACCACCGGCCAGGGTTGTGGGGATGAGGCCCTTGTCCTCATCAACATGGGGACAAGGTGTTTTGGGGGGCTACCCCAAAGCACCCTCCCAATGTTGAGGGCATGTGGCCTGGTACGGTTCAGGAGGGAGGGGGGCCGCACTCTCGTCCCCCCCTCTTTTCCTGCGGCCTGCCAGGTTGCGTGCTCGGATAAGGGTCTGGTATGGATTTTTGGGGGGACCCCACGCCGTTTTTTTTTTTTTTTTTTTTTTGGCGCGGGGTTCCCCTTAAAATCCATACCAGACCTGAAGGGTCTGGTATGGAATTTAGGGGGAACCCCACGTCATTTTTTTTTTTTTATTTTGGCCGGGGTTCCCCTTAATATCCATACCAGACCTGAAGGGCCTGGTATGGAATTTAGGAGGACTCCCACGTCATATTTTTTTTTAAATTTTGGTTCGGGGTTCCCCTTTGGGGAATTCCCATGCCATTTTTATCAATGAACTTCTATGTGTATTGTCGGCAATGCAATAGCCGCGGGTAGTTTTAAATGAGTTTTTTCCTTCAAAATGTCATTTTGCTGTCAGACTGTTCTAAACACAGGAAACATGCGCCCCTTTACAGGCATACTATAGACACCCCCCAGGTACGAAATTTAAAGGGATATTACACTTTTATTGTTTGACTTTAAGCATTATTAAAATCACTGCTCCTGAAAAAACGGCCGTTTTTAAAACTTTTTTTTGCATTGATCCATGTCCCCTGGGGCAGGACCCAGGTCCCCAAACACTTTTTATGACAATAACTTGCATATAAGCCTTTAAAATTAGCACTTTTGATTATTCATGTTCGTGTCCCATAGACTTTAACGGTGTTCGCATGTTCGAACGAACTTTTTTCCTGTTCGCATGTTCTGGTGCGAACCGAACAGGGGGGTGTTCGGCTCATCCCTAGTGCTTAGTAAGCGATACATTTCTGAGATCAAGTGTGGGATTGGGTCTTCTTCTATAAAGAGTTGCTCAAAGGGAGTGAGAGTAGAGATGTCTCTTATAGAGCACCCATGGATTTCAAAAAAAGTGATGGAGCTGCCTATATCTCCAGAAGTTCATTTTGGAGCCCCGTGTTTATGTTGTAGGGATTCATAACTCATCAGCTTGCCATCGCTCATTAATTTTCCGCAACTGGCATTGCCATCATCCACCCAAGGGCCGAAAAAAGCCATTTGCTCACCTGGCGGAAACCAAAGGAACCCCCCTAACGGAGCTAGAGGGGACATAGGTGGAGATAAATTTAAAGTTAGGTTCAGTGTGTCCCAAATAGAAAGAACATGGGTCGTCAACGGGGAAGTTGTATCTGACAGCCCTCCATATTCACGTGGCAGCCATGGAGCAAAGGCCAAATTCCTGCCGGCTAACCATTTTTCTAGCGAGACCCATAATTTGGACCGGGTGTGGAAGTGCCAGTTGAGGATCCTCTGAAGAGCGATGGCTCTATGGTATTTCAAAATATCTGGCATCCCTAAACCACCTGTTAGTTTTGAGCGCTTCAGTATTCTCATAGCTATTCTAGGCTTTCTTGCATTCCACACAAATCCAGTTAGTATGCTATTAATTTGAGAAAAGAAATTTTTGGGCAGGGGAATTGGTATCATTTGTAAAAAAAAAAAGTATTCGGGGCAGGATATTCATTTTTATTATGTTAATGCAACCTATCCATGTAAACGCGGTCTTGGTCCAGATGGAAAGGTCTTTTTTAATTGTGTTAAGTAACGGTGGGAAATTTGCGGCATAGAGTTTATCAAGACTGTCTGTTAATTGTATACCTAGGTATCGAATGGAGGACTTGGCCCAGGTGAAGGGAAGGAGGCTTGTAGGCTGCTAGTCAGTGTGGGGGTCAAGTAGACCGGCAAAATTTCAGACTTAGAAAAATTAATTTTAAAATTAGAAAGTGATCCAAATAGTTCTAGTTCTTTCATCAGGACTGGCAGCGAGATCAGGGGTTCTGAGAGGTGGAATAGTACATCGTCTGCATATGCTGACAATTTGTGCTCAGTACTTCCTACCCGCAAGCCCCTAATGTCTGCATTCGCTCTGACAGTGCTCAGTAATGGTTTGAGAACTAGAGCGAAGAGTAGTGGGGAAAGGGGGCACCCCTGTCTCGTGCCATTCCGAATCGGGAATTGAGGGGAGAGCACTCCGTTCACCTTGACCTGTGCACAGGGAGTAGAATAAAGGGCCAAGATAGATCACATCATGCGTGTTTTCAGCCCTAGAGCCTCCAACACTGCTTTGAGGTATAACCAATCGACCCGGTCGAAAGCCTTTTCGGCATCTGTGGAAAGGATAATGTAAGGTTTAGGGTTAGGACTGGAACGGGCCCAGTGAATAAGTTGTATTGCTCTAATTGAATTGTCCCTTGCCTCTCTTTCTCTAATAAACCCAGTTTGGTCCGGATGGATAATGTGGGGAAAAAGACTCCCAAGCCTGTTTGCCAAAACTTTTGCCAAAATCTTAACGTCAATATTAAGGAGCGATATGGGACGGTAGCTTTGGGGGAGCATCAGATCTTTACCATCCTCTGGCAACACTGTGATGTGTGCCAAAAGGGCCCCCGGAGGGATGGGGGACCCCTCTGCAGTAGAATTAAAGTAAGTGCACATGTAGGGTAGTAAGAGGGGTAAAAAGGTTTTATAATATGACCCAGCACATCCATCCGGCCCAGGGCTCTTCCCTGTGGGAAGGGATTTCACTGCCAATTCAATCTCCCTAGAGGAAATCGGAAGCTCAAGGTCATTACATTGATCTACACTCAGAGGCGGGATGCCAGCTGAAGCTAAATAATCTAGTATGGCAGCGGCTCTGGGTGTCTGAGCATCTAAAGGATAGTCGGGATTTAAGTTATACAGGCATGAGTAGTAATCTCGGAACCCTGAGGCAATTTTGGAGGACTGGATCAAGACGTCTCCAGATGGAGAGCGAAGTTTTTGTATATAAGTCTGAGCGTGTTTCTTGCAGATAGCTCTCGCAAGCATATGGCCGCACTTATTGCCATGTTCATAATATTTGTGTGATAAGTGTCTGGCTTGCTTGCGAGTCTGCCGATCAAGCAAACGCAAGAACAAGTCTCTTAAATCATTCCGCCTCTGCAATGCCTCAGGGCTCCCATTTTGTCTATGTTTGAGTTCAGCATCCTGTAGAGCTGCCAGCACCCTGTCGAAGTCTGCCTGAAGCATCTTTTTAAGTTTTGCACCTAGGGATATGAACTCCCCTCTGACCACAGCTTTATGGCCCTCCCACACAATGCCCGCGCTAAGGTCATCATAATTTGTGATGGTTTCTGACACTTTGGCAACTGCCGCTGTATCGTCCAACAAATTTTCATTCAACCTCCACATCCAAGCCCCACGGGAGCTGGAAGGGAGTGCGAGAGTCACCCCCACTGGTGTATGATCAGATAGGGTAATATTCCCAATGGATGCAGATTGCACGAGCTCTAGTGTGGGACGGTCCACGTAAATATGGTCTATACGAGTGTATACATCATGGACTGCAGAGTGATAGCTGAAGTCTCTCTCCTTAGGGTGAAGAACCCTCCAGCTATCAAGTAGCAAGTGAGAGTGAAGGGATTTTCGAAAATGTTTCAAAAAAGCATAGGAGTGTGACTGGCTCGTGCTGGAGCTGTCCATTAAAGGGTCTGGGCTAACATTAAAGTCTCCCCCTAAAATGACAAAGCCTTCCTTAAATTCTGCCAGCAGCTTGAGGGTGTTGTCAATGAAAGTAATTTGGTCAGAATTAGGCGCATAGATTGAGGCGAAGGTAAACCTTCATCCCGCTATAGCACCTTTCAGGAAAATGTAACGGCCCAGTGGGTCTATTTTGCTGTCTGAAAGCTGGAAGGGGCAAGTCCTATGAATTGCAATCGTACTGCCTTTAGATTTAGAGGAAGGGGGGGTACTGTGGAACCACTGATTGAACAGGTGGGTAGGAAGTCTAGGTATGGAATGATGGGTGAAATGGGTTTCCTGTAAGAAAACCACTTGAGCTTTTAATTTTTTAAGTTCCCACCAGAGTTTATTTCTTTTCCCAGGGGAGCAGAGGCCTCTGATATTGTAAGATATTACCTTAAGAGTAGACATGTTGGAACAGGTGGCAGAAAGGTTGTTGAATGGTCCAACTCGCCCGGTGCAGGATCCAAAGTAGTAGAATGCTCCTAGGGAAGAAAGAGAAGGGTGGACAGAGGGGGTGAAAAAGGAAAAACAGATGATTAAAAGAACATAGGAAGGAAACTGGTAAGTTAACAACAACAATGTGATGCAATGTTATCGAAGTCTGCAAACAAAACTTCTGTATGTTAGGTGGGAGGTCCCCCCCGAGAGGGGAGGGCCCCAGACCCAAACCTAGTGTCCCAAAAGGGGACCATGCCCAATTCAGGGTGAAACGTGAGCCTACACTTGGAGGGGAGAGAGGAGACCCCACCTCCTATCACCGCATCTGAGAAGATGCTGAGGAATGGGGAAGGGGGGTACGCTTCATTAGAGAACCCAGAGTCTACTACATCTTAACTGGAACCGAAGCAAATAAAAAATAAAAATATAAAAAAGAAAAGGAGAAAAAAAAATGTTCTCTGTCCTTTTTGCTTTAAAGGAATGTAGGTCTCATCTTAAGTGTGATTTGCCATGTTCAGCTGACTGGGTTTGGAGACAAAAATAGGCCATCTCCAAAGGGTCCGAGCTCTAATAGAGGCAGAGTCAAAGTTCAGCTAGAAAGATCTCCTCTCTCTGGTTATATCTCGTAAAGGGGAAGCGCAACAGAGGTAGTTGATGGCGCTTCATGAATCAGAAACAAGGAATGACAGTGGTCACCAAAGGGGTCCAAAGGGGCCACCACTTCAATCAAGAGTCCTGGTTCAGGTGCTGCCTGTCCCTCCGTCGGTTTTTGCGTGTAACTGTCGACCAGGCTTGAGAGAGATGCTTCCCTGGTGCATCAGATGATCCTCTCCAATCCGGGAAGTCGACGGATTCCAATCCAAGAGATGAGAGAAAGTGGGGTAAATCATCTTTATTACGTAAGGTGACTTGTCAGCCATCTTTAGTCACCTGCAAGTAAAAGGGAAGTCCCAACGATATGATAGTCCTGCTTCCTGGATCACCATCAAAAGAGGGCGAAGAGCTCTGCGTTGCATAAGGGTGCGCCTGGATATATCCTGGTAAAAAAATAAACATGCTCCATCTAAAACATAGAAGGGCCTGTTGCGCATTTTCTGCATAATGCGGTCCTTAAGAGTATATTTATGGAGTATGCAAATTATATCACTGGGGTTATCGGCATCTTGAGATGGAGGTCTCAACGTTCTGTGCGCCCGGTCAATTTCGATGGGTGTAGAGGTTGGCAAACCCAGAATATCTCTGAAAATGTCCGTCAGTGTGGGAATAATGTCTCTGGAAGCTGTGGCCTCTGGCAGACCTTTGATCCTGATATTAACCCTCCTACTACGATTTTCAACATCATCTAGGTGCCATAGCAGAGTTTCAATTTGCTGATCTTGTATTCTGCACCTAGATTGCAGCAGAGCAATGGTGGGGAGAGCCTCCTCTAGTTTCTCTTCCAGGGATTCCACTCTGTTGCCCAAGTGTGAGGTATCAGCCTTAAGCTGGGCTATATCCTCAGTGAATGCTTTCTCCACTCTAGATGTAAAACGTTCTAGGTCTTCTCTGGTGGGGAGGGACATAATATGGCGTCTAATGTCTTCTTCACCCAGGAAGTCTGACACTTCAGAGTGGCCATCCAGGGATGCAGGGGACGCTGGAGGGACAGAGTCACACACCGAGCCTGGTCCACTAAACTATATGCGTAGTGTGGATGGCTGCTAATGGAGATCAAGCCTTAAAATTGCAAAACAAGCGCTAGGACACACAATGGAGACAGCAGCACTGCACTGCGTTCCATCTGCGTTCCACTTGCTCGTAAAAACAGGAAAAGACGTAGTGTGCATGGCGCCGTTGTTTGTGTTTCATCACAGACGTCCTGAAGCTGGGGATGGTTGCCAAGGAGACCTTCGACTGCCCCCTGGGCTGAGTGTGCACGGTGCGGCCCCTACGTCAGCACGTTGGAGCGGCGTCACGCACACCCAGCCCACCGACACAATATGCCTTGCCGGTGGACTGCGCATGTCCGCCGGAGTGGCAAGATGGAGGCTGTGGGCAGTGATGTTAAACATCCAACAGCCTCCAAAAATTGCCACCCAGATTGCAAACCTGGGCTGCTTTGTGTGCTGGGTAGGGATGAGCTTTGTGTTCGAGTCAAACCCATGTTCGACTCAAACATCGTCTGTTCGATCGTTTGCCGAATTGCGATCGATATGGGCCGTTCGCGCCAAATTCGTCTGTCACGGCACATAATTCACTGCGGCATCGCAGTGCATTGCTGGTTGAAGATTGGCCAAGAATGCACTATGACCCGCATGCTTGGCCAATCACAGCGCCGTCTGAACAAAGAGCTGTAATTGGCCAAAGCCAAGGAGGCTTTGGCCAATTATGGCTCAGGGGATTTAGTACACGCCCCACACTATATAAGGCCGCCTACACGGCAGCCCTGTGTAGTGTGTGTTCCGGCATTGAAAGAGATAGACAGAGAGACAGTGTCATTTGATTTAAGTTAGATAGATTAGGCAGGACAGTCAGTGAGTTAGCCGCACTTACAGTGTATTGTGTATATATATATGCATCCCAGGTGTTGTATATATATATATATATATATATAATATACACACTGTATTCAGTTTAGCTAGATCCGTTCCTGTTATCTTCCTACTGACAGGCAGGCTTGTCTTGTTACAATATTTACAGCTACCTGAAGAAAATTGCTGGTGTTTTTTTGATCCTATTAGTACTACAGTCAGGCAGCTAGACTATTTACAGTTAATGTAGTGTGTCCTCCTCACAGTGTTCAGTTAAAGCTACAAGTTAGTTTAGTGTGACCTCTGCACAGTGTTCAGCTAAAACTACAAGATAGTGTAGTGCGTCCTCCTCACAGTGTTCAGCTAAAGCTACAAGTTAGTTTAGTGTGACCTCTGCACAGTGTTCAGCTAAAGCTACAAGTTAGGGTAGTGCATCCTCCTCACAGTGTTCAGCTAAAGCTACAAGTTAGTGTAGTTCATCCTCCTCACAGTGTTCAGCTAAAACTACAAGTTAGTGTAGTGCGACCTCTGCACAGTGTTCAGCTAAAGCTACAAGTTAGTGTAGTGCGTCCTCCTCACAGTGTTCAGCTAAAACTACAAGTTAGTGTAGTGCGACCTCTGCACAGTGTTCAGCTAAAGCTACACGTTACTGTAGTGCGTCCTCCTCACAGTGTTCAGCTAAAACTACAACTTAGTGTAGTGCGAGCTCTGCACAGTGTTCAGCTAAAGCTACCTGTAGAAGGTTGGTGGCGTTTTCCTGATCCTATCACTACCGCAGGTAGCTAAATAAGCTACAAGTTAGTTTTTTGCGAGCTCTGCACAGTGTTCACCTAAAGCTACCTGTAGAAGGTTGGGGACAGGACCGTTTAGGTTATGGATTAGGGGGGGAAAATTAATTGAAGTGGAGTTCCTGAAGGAAGTATATATATATATATATAATACACTAAAACGGATGATGCCACTAAAAGGGAGAGGGAAGGGAAAAGAGGAGGAAAAAGGGGGAGGAGATAAGCCCAGTTGCCAAATGCTGGATACAATGGTTATCTAAATGTGAACTAGATGGAGACAGGGGCTATTAGAGAGATGATTCTAGAGCTGTATCCATAGGTGACAGTATCTTAAACACATGTATTTAGAAAACCAGCAAGAGATACATTGAAAGAAATTGTAATATAAAATATATAATGTATATAAAATATAATGTATAAAAATATATATATATATATATAAAAACAAAAACACATACATCAATATAGGCATATATGTGCTTAGAAATTGGATTAAAAAAAAAAAACGATATTAAAAATGATAATGGATCCGTATAAAAGTACACAGTTATATGTGTACTTAGCCGATGTAATATAAAAAGGGGTTCGTTATAACCACATATAGATAATACATATAATGATTTTTACATTATTCCTGGTGTATCTAGGGATTATTAAATGGACACTAGTGAAAGAAATAACAGAAACATTATGTTAAATTGATTTTTAAAATGATTTGTAAAATAATGGTAATGATGGTAATGGAGAAAAAAAAATCATTATAAATATAATACAAGGGAGGGGAGGGTTTTATGAAGAGTATTGGAATGTATTTAATATGATATTTGATGACAATATAGATTAGATTACATTTCCTTAGAATGGATAAGATTGTAATAAATTGATTAATTAGAATAATTATAGGTATAATAAATTATTTATAGAATGTTAGATAGAACTACTGCCCACAGATGAATGCATATATATACACATATATACATACATACATACACATATGGTTACTCGTGAATATGCATATATATAGGCACATATGCATACGCGACCACGTTAAAAACCCATATATGCTGTGGTCTATTCTTATGGTACATGCATATTGGACACCACCTGTGAGAGGGGTGTTACATTAGTGTAATCAGTGGACTAAAATACAATTGGTCCAAGATCTAATAGGATATATCTTCATAAAATGGAAATGAAATGATAGTATCTAAAAACTCTATGTATAGAGCGATATGTGGGACCTAATGATAGATGAATGTCCCAGCAGTAGTAAATGTAATAAATAATATAAAATTGGATAAACATAGAGTTTGCCCTCCACAGTGGCTTAGTGGTAGCGTTATACTATTTTATGTATTTCTGGATCTTCGTTTAGGCCTCCTGGGGCGAGACTGCCAAGGGTGAAGATCCAGAAGGCTTCTCTCTTGCATAGCCTCTGGTGTCTTCTTCCTGTATCTAGCTCACCTCCAATAGACTCAATTCCGAATACTTTCATGCCTGCGGGGTCTCCTTGGTGGGCCTCTACAAAGTGTCGAGGGACTGGATATTTATCTCTAAGGTTTATGATGCCACATTTATGTTCACCAATTCTAACTCGCATTGGACGTTGTGTACGGCCAACATATAGACGCCCACATGGACAAACGATACCATAGACCACGTACTCTGTTCCACAGTTTGTAAATTGTTTAATTTGATGGACTCGCCCATCTCTCCCTGCTACAGTTTTTTTCCTGTGCCACATATACATGCATGTGCCACAGTTCTTAATACCGCACCTGTAGCATCCTTTTTGGTCGAATATTGTTGTCCAGCTATTAGTTGGTTTGTAGGTAGATGTTTTTACCCTGCTTGGGGCTATCAGGCTCCTAAGGTCTCTGGGTTTCCGGAAGACAATATTAGGGTGATCAGGGAGTGTCTTACCCAAAACAGGGTCGTGCTTCAGAATATTCCAATTCTTTTTAATCACATTCTGAATTTCGAACGCTTTATTCGTATATTGGGTAGAGAAACAGGCCTGTTGGATATCAGAAGTGGTCTGGTATCGAGATTTTTTATTGTTTGAATCGCCACCAGGTGGATCATCATAAAGAGCCAAATACTTAGAGAAGGCTGATTCTATATGGTTGGCTTCATATCCTTTTTCTATAAACTTCTGCGTAAGGAGTTTACTCTGTTCTAGATAGTCCTCTTTTTTGGTGCATTTCCGTCTAAGGCGACAAAATTGCCCAAAGGGGACATTCTGTATCCACCTGGGATGGTGGTTACTTTTAGCGTGTAGATATGAATTTCCCCCGCTGGGTTTAAAATGAGTTTTGGAAAAAATGTCGCCATCTTGGTCACTCTGTAGTTCCAAATCTAAAAAGACCAGACATTTTTCATCCAGAACATGAGTGAATTCTATCCCAAACGGATTATTTTTACAGTGTTCTAAGAAGTCCTGAAGACTTTGATCCGACCCATCCCAGATGATCAGAATGTCGTCAATATATCTCGCATATAGGACCAGATTTGCCCCAAAGGGATTGTTTTTCCATATAAAGTGTTCTTCCCAAAATCCCATAAAAATATTCGCATAACTAGGGGCAAACCTGGCTCCCATAGCTGTACCCTTTGTCTGCAAAAAATGTTCGCCTAAAAAGGAAAAATAATTGTGTGTGAGAGAGAATTCCACACAGTCCAGTAGGAATTTGGCCTGCCGAGGGTTCATTCTATCATCCTTAAGTAAGAAATGATTGATGGCTCTTAGGCCAAATGTATGATTTATTGATGTATATAATGAGGCTACATCTAGGGAGAGCCACCTATAGCCGGGTGTCCATTTGTAATTTGACAGAATCTCCAGTACATGACCAGAGTCTTTGACAAAGTATGGCAGTCCAACCACTATGTCCTGCAGAAAGTGGTCAATATAGCACCCTAAGTTGCTAGAGAGGCTGTCAATCCCAGCTATTATGGGTCTACCTGGAGGATTTGAAAGGCTTTTATGTACCTTCGGTATATGATAAAAATGTGGAGTGACGGCATGCTTATTAAATAAAAAAAGGTATTCATTTTTAGAATTTCTTTAGATACAGCATCGTCTAGAAGTATTTTGAGCTCCTTTGTGTACTCGAAAGTAGGGTCCCTTTTTAATTTGGCATAGGTTTGGGTATCACCTAGAAGTCTTCTTGCCTCGAATATATACTCGTCTCTATTTTGGATGACTAAGCTTCCACCTTTGTCTGCCCTTCGGATGATCACATCCTTGTTTTGTTTCAGGGCATCTATGGGTATAACACTTTGATCTATATTCATATTGGTACTCATAGATTTGTCAAACTTTGTTTTAAAAGTATTAAAAACCGTATCGTAAAAGGTGGAGATGAATCTTCCTTTGGCCCAATAGGGAAAGAAGGAGGATTTGGGTCTGAAAGAGGTATGAACAATAGCACTTTCGCATGGGGGAGCAAATTTAGGTTCAGAAATTGTTTGTCCCTCAAATTGTGCTTCTTGATAAAGCTCTTCTAGTATGTTAAGTATGGAGTCTTCTTCTATGCTAATGTCAAATGGTAATGACTCTTCTGACTCCATTTTTGTATTATTAGTGCTAATCTCATTCTTAGCTTCTTTAAGCATGTAATATCTTTGTATAGTGAGCTTACGTATGTATTTGTTAAGATCTATAAATAATTCGAACAGGTTTGGTACGCTAGGTGGGGCGAAGTTAAGGCCCTTCCTAAGAAGATCCAATTCAGTTTCTGAGAAAACAGAGTTAGAAAGATTATAGATCTTAATAGTTGAATGAGTGGTTTCTATAGCCTGCCTCTTTTTGTATCTCTTTCCTCCTCTTTTTCCTCTTCGTGTTCCTCTTCTCTCTTCCTTATTTTCTTCCCTGTGGAAAGTATGTGTGATAGAGGGTCCGGTATGTTGTTGACTGCAGACCCCCCCATCATTGTAATTGCCTGCTCTAAAAAAACCAAAGGAGGTGTAATATCTGATATGCTTGTGTTATTGGCTTCTAGATCACTGAGGGTAGAAAAGGGATTATAAGTAGGAATATCCTTGGACAAGTGAAAATCGATATCAAAATTAACGTTTGCATTTTTAAGCTGACTGCCTGGTACAGCTACGGTTCCTACAGAGATCTTCTGACAGAGTAAAAGAGCTGCCATCAGACATGCACACCATAAGGTATACTACTCCATCTTTGATTTTTGATTTTTAACCTCTGGCCAGTGTCCCCTGATGTGTATAATCTATAGATAAGAGGGAAGAGGAGCTACAAGGAGCATTTGTTATGCTTTGATTCACATATGTAACAATATTGGCAGGACTATTTTAGACTACTTTAATCTATTGGTAGATGTTTGCACTCAAAAATATATGCATGGCCGCTGATTTAAATACGAATTAAAAATTAAAAATTAAAAACTAAAAATAAAAATAAAAATTTAAAATTAAAATACCAGAACTAGAACTAGTAACTACTACAATTAAGATTTAATTACAATAAATGTAAAAAGTTTTTTCACTATAGCCTTTTAATAACAATAACATAGCCTAGGCCCACCCCCCTCAGAGAACCGCCCACCAAGAAAAGGGAGGAGCTTTTTTGAACCAATTTGACCTGTCTTGTCTGGATTGACACATGTATAAAAACCAGCAGGAGACTAACACTAATAAGGCTCTGATGAAGAAGGGCAACCTTCGAAACGCGTTAGCCAGCAGTAGTCCGTACGCCTCCTTCCCGGGACCTGGAAGACTGCTACCATTGGATTAATCGCCGCTGTACCATATACAAATGTGATTTTTTCTTCTACCTTTGTGAGTAGATTTTATTTTGTCTTTAATTAATAAATTTGTCAAGGATAATGCACTAGGCTGGTGCGCTCATTAGTATGTCTGGAAGGCCAACAAGGAGAGGCAGACAGTCACAAGCCAATAAAAGAGGGCAAGCAGGCTCTGTGTCTAGAGACAACAGTGCTGGAGACGGTGCATCCTCATCAGCAGGTGACCATGGGACACGCTTGGCCTTTTTTCAGCAGCTGGCCATGTTGAGCCGCAACATGTGGAAGACTTGGTCGAGTGGATGACCAAGCCGTCCTCATCCTCCTCATCCTCTCTCACCCATGCTCAGGGTACTTTGTCTGGCAAAGCAGCTGCCAACGCGGCCTCTTCCCTCGGCTCAATGGCATCAGTGACTCCTTCCCTAGCCCCACCATGTTCTCCTGAGGAGTCCCTCGAACTGTTTGATCACAGTGTTGGGTACATGCTCCAGGAGGATGCCCAGCATTTACAAGGTTCTGATGATGATACTGAGCTAGATGAAGGCAGTAACGTGAGCACGGACAGAGGGGGTGCCCAAGAAAGACAGCAATCTGGCAGTCATGTTCCACCTGCTGCAGCATACTGCCAGGTTTGCTCCAGTGATGAGGAGGGAGGGGATGATGAGGTCACTGACTCAACGTGGGTGCCTAATAGGAGAGAGGAGGAGGAGGAGGCACATCACCAACGAGGCAGGATGCCCTCCAGGGGCCAGCCTAAGGGCAGCACACTGACTGCATCACACCCCAAAGCTCTGCATGTGTAGGGCGCTGCTGCCTCTGCGCGTTATTCCAAAAGTTCTTTGGTGTGGGCCTTTTTTGAGACGAGTGCATCAGATCGCACTGCTGCTATTTGCAACATATGTCTCAAGCGTATCTCACGTGGCCAAAACATCTCCTGCTTGGGCACCAGATGCTTGACCAGACATATGTTGACCTGCCATGCAGTTCGTTGGCAAGCGTATCTAAAAGACCCACATCAAAGAACAAAGAGGACCTCTCCTTGCTCCTCATCAGCTGAGATTTCCAACCCCACTATACCTTCAGTCCTCTCTGAGACCTGCACTGAGAGGAATGAAGGTGTAAAATTAGGTGTGTCACAGCCAACCTGCTTTCAGTACACCGACGTCAGATTGTACCAGGCAAATTTCCCTGCCCCAGCTGCTGCACCGCCAAAAGAAGTTCGCTCCCAGCCATCCACATGCTCACCGGTTGAATGCTAGCTTGGCAAAATTGCTAGCACTTCAACTGTTGCCTTTTCAGTTGGTAGACTCTGACCCCTTCCGTGAGTTTGTGGAATGTGCGGTTCCTCAGTGGCAGGTACCCAAATGCTACTTTTTCTCACGGAAGGCGATTCCGGCTCTCTACCTGCATGTGGAAGGCAATGTCCATGCCTCAACTATCAAAACAATGGGTTAATTGGCGCTACCTGGAAAACCTGATTTGCTAAACATATAAGGGAAAAAACCTTACAGATGGTTTTATATTGTTGTAGTCTTACACACCAATGTACATCACCTCAATCAGTATGTGGAGAGGGAATATCCCAGTAGTTGGTAGCTAATGGGAATGGGTAGGAGGCATTTCTGAGGTCCCTACATAGTAGGTTTTGTTGTAGTGTGTATATAGATAAACTATATTATATAAATTATAACCAGAGTACTGTATATGTAAAATACCCGAATTAGTACAATATTCCCTAAGTAGTCAATATGCACTGTAATAACTATATATAGCAATGGTAAGCACTCAGCCAGTTAGGTACACTTTAAACCTTTAAGCTATACCAACCACTTGGATGCACCTCAAGTTTTACAGTACGCCTGAAACATATGCTACAGTACATTTATCACAGTAATGTATATTGATCCCATGGATATATATCTCTGTGTCAGCCACAAATGTACATGCATCAAACTTGGGGTGTGAACCATATAGGTACGCTACAGTTCATAAAGTGAGATCTGGACCCAGCATATGCTGCAGCAGATTGAATCACAGTGGAGTGCAATAGTCCCATAGGTTTATCACTGTATCAGGTCAGGAACTCCCAGGGCTGACTTTTGTGCATACATTGTTGCCAGGTGACTTTTGTGCTCCCCCTTCTGATTTCCTACTCACCGACTCCTGGTACCCCTGCAGGGGTAATAGGCCTGTATTGCTTTAAGTGGAACTCACTGCTCCCAGTTGCTTGCGGTGGCTGCCTCGGATATATTCTGGTTGGTAAAGGTGCTGTAGTGCCCTCATGCATCAGAAAATATAAAAAAGGGCTTTCATAGTGTGATACCGTAAAATACTTTTATTTTTTTTAAAGCATATAGTAAAAACAAAAACAAAAGTAAAAACAAAATGTCCCAAAGAAGTGTGTCTTCCCACCCAGTTATGCACTGGGCTAGGATAGCAGCAGTTCTCGACAGGAAAACAGATTAAAAATCACTGTACCCAGAGCGTGTATCGAGATGGGGGATGTGACAGCTATGCGCTGCACCTGCGTTCCACCCACTTGAATGCGCGGAAGTGACGTAATGTGCATGGTTCTGTTGTGCGCGCTTCGTCATCTGACGTCCTGAGGACGTATCTAGCATCTAGCAATACAATGCATCAATTCATCTAGCACTTTTTTGCTCAGGTTTGAAGGACCCTTAGTTTTTGTCTTTAGTTTCTCTAGGTCATTGTTTACTAATTTCAAAAATGCGGCAGCATTTGGGCTGGTACTAGGAGGTGGACAGAAATCAGATTTTTTCTTTAGTTTTGATTTAGATGGATTAGCTTTAGTGTACGAATCATGTTCATCGATGGACTGTAGGATTCGGGATAAGTCTACCGAATCGGTAAGATCTGCTGTATCGCTTTCTTCAAGGAGAGCGATTAGCTGATCCAGGGCTTGGTTTTCTTGAGGAGTACGATCTATATTGCCTTGTTGTTAGTGATAAAGTTTTTTTTAAAATTGCTTTGCAAACAAATAGCTGGAGAGCCTTGTATAATTCAAATTTGTCTAAGTTATAGCTCGGGCAAAAGTTCAGTCCCTTCTTCAAAACTGATATCTCGTCTTCAGATTGGGGATGTGAGGATAAATTAATTACACTTAAATCCGTGTTTGCCTGTGTTTCGGCTCCTTGTTGGGGAGTTAGAGTGTTAGTGTGTGTAGGTGTTGAGATTGGGTGGTGTTGGCTTGAGGCCTGCTAAGATTCGGTCTAAAAATGATGGATCATTAGGGCCCAATTCAGATGGAATGGGGATTTCTGTGGTGGTAGAGAGTGTGACATCCTGTGATTTATTTATTATTTTATTTATTTCAGTTACTTATATAGCTGCGTCATTTTACGCAAGGGTTTTACATATACAGTGTACATTCACATCAGTCCCTACCCTCAAGGAGCTTACAATCTAAGGTCCCTAACTCACATTCATTCATATACTAGGGACAATTTAGACAGGATCCAATTAACCTACCAGCATGTCTTTGGAGTGTGGGAGGAAACCGGAGTACCCAGAGGAAACCCATGCAGGCACAGGGAGAACATGCAAACTCCAGGCAGGTAGTGTCGTGGTTGGAATTCGAACTAGCGACCCTCTTCTTACTGCTAGGTGAAAGTGCTACCCACTACACCACTGTGCCACCACTGTGACATTGGTTTAGAAGTGGGAAAGTTAGTGAACATTTCAGAAAGTGCAGAACTTGGGTGGAGGGATTTGGGTGTATTTTCTAAGGCTTGTTTTTTAGCTTTTTGGTCTTGTGCTGAGTCGCCATGGAACTGGCGTTTCGTACCCAATGTAGATTTAGATTTTGGATTAGTTGGGAGGGTAGTGTGGGGAGTTGGTTGATTGGAGTTGGGGGTGTGATCCTCCATTAGGATTTCCTTTGTTATTGTGTTTGTTCTGACTCCACTTGTAGGCTTTGCCAGCCTCAAATGCGTTTTTGTCTCGTATGAATTTGTCACCTTTTTTAATAAGAATCTCTTTGTTAAAGGTTTCCAAATGTATCTTTAGTTTTTTCTCTTTGGCTATTGCAGATTTGTATGCCTTAAATTTGTGTAGTTGCCCGCATAATTTGATGATCTCTGTGTCTAGGTCTTAGATCTTTTAGTATATTCACCTATCAAGGTTTCCATAAGATTACGTGAGTATGTCTGAAGTATATTTTCCCATGTTTGTTTGAACTCATTGTCCAGGTCATCCAGAGTTGGAAAGATCTGGGCGCGGAGTCCAAGTGGGTTAATATTATTATTGATATAATCCTGAAAGGACTTCACGTGCCAAAACATGAGGGATTTTTTCTCTAGAGTTTTGGATAGTTTGAAAAAAAGAGATGAAATTTCTGACTCAATTTGTTCGTCACCAAATTTTTTTAGGTATCGCTGCATGAGGGATTCCCAATCTTCGCCTACAAAATTATTTTCAATATCCATGCTATTTGCTTCAAAGCTCAGTATTTAAAAGAATAGGATACTGTAGAATTTGAGAACTTCTCACTAGTATTATGCTAACTGTATTATATTTTATCACAAACTGGGAAAAATACAGGAAAAGCAGCATTAAATATATTATAAAAGTTAAACACATAGGTTACCAATCAGGCGGGGAGTGGTATTTTCTACCAATTATTCTAGAGATAAGGAGAAGGCGAGAGGCAGACCTAGGTTATTAAAACAGTGCCACATCCAATAATCAAGATACATACAAGAAGGGTTCCCCTGGGTGGACTTTTAAGGCACTTAGTAATGTCCTATATGAAAATGTACCAAAATATACAACAATATAATAGTAAACAAATTTTATTTATGAATAAACAAAGTTTAAAAAATTGTAACAAAACATTGATATATATTCTTATATATTATATTTTCTTATATATATATATATATATATATATATATATATATATATATATATATATATATATATATATATATATATATTTCTTTATATATCCAGTAGTTTCAACTTGGATTTATACTCTTGGTATACTCTTTTCTTAGTCCCAGGGACTTCATTTGCCCCAGTATATTACTCTGGCTGCCATGTTGCCGCAGAGTGCGGGGGGAACCTCTTCCTTTTGAGGACAACAGTATTCAGCTTATATTCACAGATCTCTCTGATGCCCATCTTGTCATAAGACAGCAATCCCACCAGTATAATTATCCGGTGTTATTTTGATTCCAAGATTTTAATGTGATTTAACGAAGCATTGTAACAACTGTTTCATCATTCAATACTATGTAAGTGTTCAATCATAACACCCTAAGTATGTATTTTTGTGCCTTCACATTTTATGGTAACCCACTGACTATATATTTCAATTACATCTTAGATGAACCCCTCCTTTTTTCTGCACCCTGAAGAAGGACTAAACTATATCCCGAAACATGTTGGGTGTGAGGAGAGTTCTTTTCATGTATTTACCTTGTATGGTGATAGAAACAAATTGCTTAGATATATCAATGCTTCGTTACAATTTTTTAAACTTTGTTTATTCATAAATAAAATTTGTTTACTATTATATTGTTGTATATTTTGGTACATTTTCATATAGGACATTACTAAGTGCCTTAGAAGTCCACCCAGGGGAACCCTCCTTGTATGTATCTAGTACAGAAAGTTATGTATAAATTTCAAATTTTACCAATCTCCCTACCTCAGACATATTCAAACCACTTAAATAAAGGGCACTTATAGTCCCTTCCTGCCCAGACTAATTTTCAGCTTTCAGTGTTCTCATATTTTCAATGACAATTACTCAGTCCTGCAACACTGTACCCATATAAAATTTTTTTTCACACAAATAGAGCTTTCTTTTGGTGGTATTTAATCACTAGTAGTGTTTTTATTGTTTGTGTTATAAATAAAAATTTTGTGAAAAAATGCCCTTTTCTTTGTTTCTGTCATAAAATTTTGCAAATTAGTACTTTTTTTTCATAAATTTTGGCCAAAACGTTACCAAACATATCTTTGGTAAAAATAACCCAAATTAGTGTATATTATTTGGTTTTTGTAAAAGTTATAGAGTCTATAAGCTATGGTGACAATCTCTGAAAATTGATCACACCTGATCACACCTGATGTACTGAAGGCCTATCTCATTTCTTGAGACACTAACAAATCAGGAAAGTACAAATACTCCCCAAATGATCCCTTTTTGGAAAGTAGAAATTCCAAGGTATTAAGTAAGTAGCACGGTGAGTTTTTTGAAGTCGTAATTTTTTCCCCACAATTCTTTGTAAAATTAAGATTTTTTTCTTTACAAAATTGTCATATTAACAGGTTATTTCTCTCACAGAGCATATGCATACAACAAATTAAACACCAAAATACATTCTGCTACTCCTCCTGAGTATGGCGATACCACATGTGTGAGACTTTTAAACAGCCTGGTCACATACAGAGGCCCAACATTGAAGTAGCACCTTCAGGCGTTCTACAAGCATAAATTACACATCTCATTTCTCAAGCACCTATTATACTTTTGAAGGCCCTGGAGCACCAGGACAATGGAATTGCCCACAAAATGACCTCATTTTGGAAAGCAAACAGGCCAACGTATAATCTTGTTTTTTGAACAGGTCATTTTTTCCAGAAGTTTTTGGAAAATGTGGCTTTCTACGAGCATAAATTACACATCTCATTTCTCAACTAGGGATGAGCCGAACACCCCCCGGTTTGGTTCGCACCAGAACTTGCGAACAGGCAAAAAATTTGTGCGAACACCGTTAAAGTGTATGGCACACGAACATGAAAAATGAAAAGTGCTAATTTTAAAGGCTTATTTGCAAGTTATTGTCATAAAAAGTGTTTGGGGATCCCTTCCAACACATACGTCGCCAGGTAATGATGGCTTTACGGCTGAATATTACCAAACCTTTGCCACGATCCTTTCACCTCAACTAAAAAATGTATTCAATCATGCGGCATCAACTGCCTCTTTTCCTGAAGAACTGCTGCAGGCCACTATCATTGCTTTGCCCAAACCAGGAAAGAAGCCAGATAGTCCTCAAAATTTCAGACCAATTTCTCTGTTAAATACAGATTTAAAAATTTATGCAAAATTTATTGCTAATCGCCTTGCTGTGATCACTCCGCAACTGGTCAAAGCTGACCAGGTCAGCTTTGTAATGGGCTGACAAGCTCCTGACGGCACCCGAAGGCTTTATAATCTAATACATATAGCGGAAACTCGTATGACCCCCACTGTGATTTTGACGCTGGACGCCGAAAAGGCATTCGATAGAGTACACTGGAGGTACTTGAGAGTGACCTTAACGGCTTTATCTATACAGCGATAATGGCCTTTTGCACTAAGTCCTCAGCCAAAGTGTTTACATCAAATGTCCAATCGGATAAATTCTGCATTACAAATGGCACTCGCCAGGGCTGTCCTCTAATAATCTCTTTAATAATGGAACCCCTGGCGGAGGCCATTAGATCGTGCAACTCTATTTCGGGAATTGAGGTAGGTGGATATTCCCATAAAATAGGATTATTCACAGATGACGTGGTTTTAACATTAACCAATCTGGCTTCTTCACTGGAACAGGTAAAAAGACTTTTAGATAAATTTGGTTTGGCTTCATACTACAAACTAAACTCAAACAAATCATCTATCATGCCCATAGGCTTGACACGGGCTCTGAAAGACCAACTCAAAGCAAAATTTCAATTTCAATGGGTAACTAGCAACCTGCCATATTCAGGAGTGAATCTATCGTCCCCATCAGCCTCCGCATACAATTCAAACTTTTCTACATTGCTCGATATAATTAGAAAAGACTTGCAACATATAGAAAATTTTGAATTAACATGGTTGGGGAGAATCGCAGCTATGAAAATTACTCTACTACCAAAAATTATATATTACTTTAGAACTATACCAATACTAATACCGGAAAGCTTTTTTAAAACTGTGGATAAACTATTTAGACAATTCATATGGGGAAGAAAGATGGCCAAAATTTCATTCCCCTTACTACTGAAGCACAAACGCTCAGGGGGTGTAAATTTTCCCAATCTTAAGCATTACTACTACCCGGCCCTTCTAGACCAAACCAAAGCATGGTTCAACCCACCCTCAGATAAACTATGGCTTCAAATTGAAAGACACATGGTAGGAAATAGACATTTGCCATCCCTGTTGCTTGCACATCTGACACATATCAAATTAAATTATAAGCCATTTCCCTCTATAGATGCCACGTTACAAGCATGAAGTAAACTACACTCCACAGTTCCCCAGGATACATTGGATAAATGTACTGATCTGCCACTACAAATACATGAGTACGTAATACCCAATATCAAAATCCAATCCTGGTTATACAATAAGATTCTGACATACAAAGAATTGTTATCCAAACAACCTAGTCCAGAATCCTTTTCTCATGTACAAATTACCCACTTTCACAAGTGCAACCCAAATATACATTATAGAGTGCAAAGCAAAACTTGGACATATCTATTGTCTAACCATGACAGACCAAAAGGGCTGTCGTGGTTCTACAATCTACTCCAATATGAAGGAGTCTTTCACATATCTTCCAACATGCAAAACTGGGAAAAGGAATTAGAATCTTCATACATGCAGGGAGAGTGACAAAGAGTGATTCAGTCTCACTTTCGCTACTCCCCCTGCGTGAACCACTGGGAGTTAATGTTGAAGACACTGTATAGAACCTACCTAACGCCAGTTAGACTGGCCCTGATTTGCCTAGCATCTTCTCCCACATGTTGGAGGGAATCCGAGGAAAAAGGAGGCATATTGCACATATTCTGGAGGTGCAAAGGAGTAAGGCCGCGTACACACAAGCAGACTTTTCAGCAACAAAAGTCCGACGGCCATTCCGGCAGACTTTCGTCAGACTTTTGACGGACTTCGGACGGACTTTTGAACGACCGGACTTGCCTACACATGATCACAACAAAGTCCGACGGATTCGTACGTGATGACGTACAACCGGACTAAAATAAGGAAGTTGATAGCCAGTAGCCAATAGCTGCCCTAGTGTGGGTTTTCGTCCGTCAGACTAGCATACAGACGAGCGGATTTTTCGACCGGACTCGAGTCCATCGGAAATATTAAAGCATGTTTCAAATCTAAAGTCCGCTGAAGGTCCGATGAAGCCCACACAAGATCGGATTGTCCGCCGGACTCGGTCCGTCGGACCAGTCCGGTCAAAAAGTCCGCTCGTTTGTAAGCTGCATAAGAAGCTTCTGAAAAGCAGTCTTTTCCCTTGTAACAAAAGCCACAGGTCTTATCATCCCCCAGACTCAACAGATGGCTTTACTTAACATAGGTATTCACTCTACTCCCACACAGTTCAGACCCCTAATTAAGCATATTCTTATTGCAGCAAAACTAACTATGACATCCAAATGGAAATCCACAAAAGCTCCCACTATTTCTGAGGTGATACAAAGAGTACAATCACAATACACCAATGAAAAATATTTTGCTATGAAATCACACAATCTACCTAAATTTAACCTAGCCTGGAACTCATGGGTAGCATGCTACCTGGCTGCTGACTGAAAGATTCCTGAAGAGAAATGTAGCATCAAAAATCTGATTAGTCATATAACATTATGGTACATGCTATTAAGGTTTTTTTTTATTCTCTGCTTTTGTTTTCTGTTATGTTATACTAGCGCTATTGCTCAGTTATATCACAGATTTAACAATATTTAAGCAGTGTTGTTGCTAATCCTGTTAAGAGTCATGGGAACAAGTTTTAATCCTGTTAAGAGTCATGGGAACAAGTGTTAATACCAGGGGAGAGGGAGCTGGCCTATTTCCCAGGGCACAGATAGTTCCCAATGGGGGTGCTAGGGGAACGGGTGCAGAACCTTTGACCAGAAGAAACCTAGGACTCAAACGATTACTAGAAAAGCTTAATGAATATAAACACTATGACATATAACTGTCTAACAATGCTAGCTTTTTACTCATAAGTATTGTTAATTACTTATTATGTCTATGCTATGAATCATTTTTTGTTATATGTTAAACTCAATAAAAATAATTGATAGGATAAGTGTTTGGGGGACCTGGTCCTGCCCCAGGCAACATGTATCAATCCAAAAAAAGTTTTAAAAATGGCCATTTTTCAGGAGCAGTGATTTTAATAAAGCTTAAAGTGAAACAATAAAAAGAAAATATTGTGCCTGGGGGGTGTCCTTAGTATGCCTGTAAAGTAGCGCATCTTTCCCATGTTTAGAAGAGTACCACAGCAAAATTACATTTCTAAAGGAAATGCTCGCGGCTGTAATGACTTGTCAGATCCTGGCAATATAGATAAAAATAAAATATAAAACTGCATGGGTCCCCCCCAGTACATTCCCAGGCCCTTTGGGTCTGGGAATGAATATTAAGGGGAACCACAAACCAAAATTTAGAAAACAATTGGTATGGATTTTAAGGGGAACCCCTGAGCCAAAATGAAAAAAAAAACCTGGCAGGCTGCAGTAAAAGGGGGGAGAGAGAGCACCCCCCAAACCACACCAGGCCACATGCCCTCAACATGGGGAGGGTGTTTTGGGGTCACATGTTGATGGAAACAAGGGCCTCATCCCCACAACCCATGCCCAGTGCTTGTGGGGGTCTGCGGGTGTGGGGCTTATTGGAATCTGGAAGCTCCCTTTAACAAGGGGACTCCCAGGGGGGCGTGGCCGGATGTGATCGCGGCAAGAAGTGTCTTCCCGGAGCTCCGGTGGCCATCCGTTCTAGAATCCTGTTTTATGCCTGACCGCCTAAACATCACTCCTTCCAAGTGTGACCAAGATCTGGGGGAAGGGAAGAGGAACGAAACGATGCCCTCCTCATCATCGAAGAAGCAGGGCAAACAGCATTCCCAGCCGCCGTCAGGTGAGAGGCAGCTGCGCTCCAAAGAGAGCATGGTGTCTAGCTCCGCCCACGCCATCTTGGTTCCTGTGTCAGCTGCACAGCGCGCTCAGACACACACAGGGAAGATGGCACAGCGTGAGTCTCCCACAAGAAAAGCTCCGGAGATCCCTGCCATGCCATCACAGGAGATAGAGGTAGATACAGATGCCATCACAGGGCCCATCCTGGAAGCCATAGCGGCCTCAAAAACGGAACTGGTCAGTCGCATAGATTGTTTGGCGTCAGAGTGTAACCTTATACGCCATGATTTAGATAAAATCAGGGGCAGGTTGACGACGGCGGAGGATCGAATCTCCGAGGTGGAGGATGCCTCTCACACGCAAGGCTCACAATTAAATGAGCTGAAAGATATGGTCCGGGCGTTACAGCGTAGAGCAGATGACGCGGAAGATCGCCAACGCAGAAATAACGTAAGAGTGGTGGGACTCCCTGAGGGGGTGGAGGGGTCAACCCCGTCAACTTTTGCAGAACAATTCTTTAAATCGTTATTATCACTGGGTGACCTCCCCCCAACCTATGTGGCGGAGAGAGCACACAGAGTCCCCACAGGAGCAAGGCCATCTGGGGCCCCACCTCGCCCGTTCCTGGTACGGTTCCTGAATTACAAGGACAGAGACATGTTGTTAGCCGAAGCAAGGAAACATCAGGATCTCAAGTATGAAAACGCACGTATAATGCTGTTTCCTGATTTCTCAGCGGAGACACAGCGCAGACGGAGATCCTTCACGGAGGTCAAGAGAAGGCTCAGAGAAATGGAGTTGAAATACAGCATGCTGTACCCAAGCCGTCTTCGGGTCCAATTCAAAGGCTCGGTAAAGTTCTTTGACACACCGCAAGAAGCGTGCGACTGGCTGGACACGAATCCATAAAGCTTTTTCCAGGCAAGATGACAACTGTAAGCTGAGTTTTCTTCATTGTTTGCTTTTCTTTCCTTTTTTCTTCATTTTTATTACCTCAGGAGCAGCCTTAATCACTTATTTCTGGTGGTCTGGTGGCGTTATTAATCAGACTGCTATGTCTGCATGGGGTTTGTTGGCTCTACAGAAGCACTGAATCAATATCAGGGTATATTATTTTTTTTTTCACAGTCTGCGATTAAACCCCTCAGCAAGATCATTTCTTCTTCTTATTTTTTTCTTTATTTTTTTTTTTTTTTTTCTCTTAATCTAGAGCTTTGAGACCCACATATGGTACAGGCTGTTTCTTGATATTTTTCTTATTTTTCTTCTCCCACGTTAGGGAGTACTATGGCAATTTACATTGTGCAGGGAATCAACACAAATTCTCTATGTCCGCACAATTGAGTTACCTGCTAGTCTCATTAGAATAAATGGTCAGGTGTAAGTTCTCACCTTAAACGGACTGGTGCCGGAATTCCGGTGAAGTCATCGGATTTTTCAACAAATGCCGAACTTTCGATTCACAGGGTGGAACTCTCTCAAGTTGGTTTGTTATCGGGATCAAGCTACATACTGGACAATTTTTCTTTTTTTTTTCTTTTTGGGTCTAAAATTTTTGTTTTGGTTAATTATAGGTTCCGGTATGATAGCAGGGGGGGTTCTGTTAGACCACTGCCACGGGTCTTTTTCAATATATGCATGTAAGTCTGCACTAATGCACGGGTCATCATTTGAAGTGTGGTTGCTAAATTTATCTTGTTTGCTACTTAACCTGAAGATATTATGGTCTGATGTGTTCTCCAATGGATAGCATAATCAAAATTATGTCATGGAACGTAAGGGGTTTAAATAATAAGTTTAAAAGAGCAGCGGTTTTTCACTGTATTAGACAAACGAAACCACATATCGTCCTCCTGCAGGAGACACACTTGGAGGGTAGCAAAATTTTGTCTCTACGCAAACATTGGATCCAAAGGACGATACACTCCACATACTCAACGTACGCAAGAGGTGTATCTATTTTGATAAGCAAAACAATAGCCTGTACGATCCATCAGGTGATTTCTGATCCGGGGGGTCGATATGTGGTGGTTTCTCTGGAAGTGTGTAATCAAACATTTCTACTGGTGAATATTTACTTGCCTCCACCCTTTCAAGTCAAACTTCTATATGATTTGATGGTGCAATTGGCTCCATTTCTTCATATGCCTATGCTCCTTATGGGAGACTATAACGCCATTCTGGACGGGGTGTTGGACTCCTCTAATGCCGCTAGGGCGGCATCGGTGGATCTCTGCTCCTGGGCAGCCATGGCGGGTATGACGGAAATCTGGAGATGGAAACATCCGGGTACCGTTTCATATTCCCACCTTTCCGCCACACACAAATCCTCGGCAAGGATTGATTTAGCTTTTGGAAATGACCTCCTTCTAAAACATGTCTTTGCCTCGGAATATCTATCAGGAGGGGTCTCTGATCATAACCCCCTTTTGATTACACTTGCCTTTCCCTCGGGTATAAAAAAAAAAGGGGGTTGGAAACTATCTCCAGGGTGGCTGTTGGAGAAGCAGGTATATGCCCAGGTACAAAAGTCGATAGACATATATTGGAAAGCCAATGAGGGCTCAGTTACCCCCCCAGTGGAGTGGGATGCCTTCAAAACAGTGGTGAGGGGGGAATGCATTTCTGCGATCGGGTTCGGCCAGAAGGGATCAGACATATGAGGGTGAGTCCCTCCTAGCCAAGGAACGAGAGGCTGCACAACTGTATGCAGATTCTCCTTCGGAGGACAAGTATCTATCCTTGCTGGATTCTAGACGTTCCATTGACATACATTTTAAAACTCTGGCTTGTAATGAGATAAGACAGAGGGAGGAGACCATTTTCGCTGAGGGGGATAAAAATGGTAAGCTTCTGGCCAACCTGGTAGCAGAAAAAAAGACACCGGTTAATATTCCAGTAGTAAAAGGGGAAAATGGGAACCTGATTACTGAACCAACAGCTATCCTGGAAGAGTTTGCAGGGTTTTATACACGGTTGTATTCGCCCCTGCCTCCTTATGACCAAATAGAGTTGACTGAGCTGTTGCAGAGTCTCTCTATGCCAAAACTGTCAGATGAAGATACTGCAGCTCTGGAGGAACCAATCTCTGTCCTAGAGGTGGAGGCAGCCATATTAGCATTCCCCCCAAAAAAGGCACCGGGTCCCGATGGGTTTCCTGCAGACTTTTACAAGTCGTACTCATCCCAACTGGCTCCGAGACTGACAAAACTCTTTAGGTATTGTTGGGAACAGGGATCTTTGCCGGATTCAATGATGGAGGCATATATGGTGCTCCTTTTGAAGCCAGAAAAGGACCCCCAAGAATGTTCCTCGTATAGACCTATTGCTTTGTTAAATATGGATCTGAAGATTCTGGCAAAAGTTCTAGCATCTCGGGTAGCAAAGATTATCTCTACTGTGGTAGATATCGACCAAACGGGTTTTATGCCTGGTATGTCCACAGACACAAACCTGAGAAGATTGTTCACACATCTCCAACTAGACACCTCTGAGACACCGGCCAAGGTCGTGGTCTCCATAGACATAGAGAAAGCATTTGACACGGTGGATTGGTCATATATGCGCGAGGTTCTGAGATTTATGGGGTTTGGCCCCAATTTCGGTCGATGGATAGAGATGCTATACAAGGCTCCCCAGACAGCAATTAGGTTGGGGTTAACAGTTTCAGAATTCTTCAATATTGGGAGGGGCACTAGGCAGGGGTGTCCGCTCTCCCCATTTATTTTTGCATTGATGATGGAACCTATTGCTAGGGCACTGAGGCAATCTGGTGAGGTAGGGGGGATTCAAGTGGGATCAATTAATGAGTGCGTAGCACTGTATGCGGATGACTTATTACTATTCTTAAAGGATCCGGGGCCTTCTCTTAAAGCAGCTCTTAAAATTTTGGATAAATTTGCCACGTATTCAGGATTACGAGTGAATTGGACCAAGTCATCTATATTACCACTTGGACCGGAGGCACAGGCCAGGCGGGATGATAATCTTCCATTGAGGTGGGTTTCCTCTATCACGTATTTAGGGGTTAAAATAACGAAAAATATTCAGGATTATATGAAGCTGAATCTCCTTCCTTTGGTGACCAGGTTAAAACAAAAAACGCAAATATGGCAAAAGTTACCCCTCTCGTTAATGGGAAGAGTGAGTCTGATAAAGATGAAATTTTTATCAGTCATATTATATTTTTTACGTCACTCTCCCACTTGGATCTCTAGGGCCTTCTGTTCCACCCTTGATGGAATAATAGGATCCTTTATCTGGTACCCAAAGTCACCCAGAATAAATATAAAAACTTTACAAGAACCGTGGGGACGGGGAGGGTTGGCTCTCCCGGACTGGCACAAATACTATCTGGCAGGTCAGATGGTGTTTGCCAGACGCTGGCTGATGGCGGATGCTGGAGACTCTGCTACAGTACTGGAGGCGGCGCACATGGGCTCATATGAAGGCTTGAGACTGGCCCTATACAGAGGTTCAAAATCAATTCTTCCTATAACAGTGTCAATGAAAGCCACCATGAGAGCTTGGGATGTTGCTACTACCCTGGTCTCACCTAGTTACCTGGGAGTCAACACCGTTATGGTTTAACCCAAATTTAGAGCACTTTTGCTCCATCCCGGATCCTATAATATGGGCAGAAAAGGGCATTAAAATACTGAAAGATATAACACGGGAGGGAGAACTTCTACCCTTTGATCAGCTCAAAGAAAGACATAGTCTCCCGAATTATACATTTTTCCGATACTTACAGCTGCGCCATGCGTTCAGGGCGCAGTTTGGTGACAGAAGGGTGGAATGTCTCCCCTCACCACTTGAGGGCATTCTAACGGAGAAAGAGTTAACTAAACCGTTATCAACAATATATAAAGTCCTTTTTAAGGAAACTCCAAAGGGGATATCCAGATGCAGAGAGAAATGGGAGATGGAGATTCCTGATATTCAGGGAGAAGATTGGGATGATATGTGGGACCACCCGTTTAAGCATTTAGTGTCAGCCAGGGATCGGTTAATCCAATTTAAATTTTTGCATCGAATCTATCTCACCCCGGCCAGGCTTTCGCGCATATATTCATCAATAGACGGCAAATGTTGGAGATGTGTGCACTCTCCGGCAGAGGCCGAGCACATATTCTGGGGATGTCCAACCATTCAAAACTTCTGGTCAGAGGTCACGGGTTGTCTGTCAGAGGTACTTAGTATCCCAGTACCACTATCGCCCAGGGTATGTCTGATTGGTTTAGTGGAAGAGGTGGTACCCTCTTTAGCCCATCGCACACTTTTGAACATAGGGCTATTTTATGCCAGAAAAGCCATACTGTTGCGATGGAAAAGCACAGCTGCACCCACAATATCCTTTTGGAAGGGTTTGGTAAACTCAGTAATCCCTTTGTATAAAGCTACATATAGAGCCAGAGGTTGTCCTAAAAAATTTACTAAGGTATGGCAAGCATGGTTAGACTCATCGGAAACGGTGGGCTAAACTTACTGAATATACTTTGATAGAGGTGTTTTAACTGAGTTAAAAGGGAAACTGTCAAGATAACTGTTATATTGTTATGCCTCAGAGGTTATTGCTTTCTGACATACCTCTACAGACAGTAAAAAATGTATAAACTATAATGGTAGAAGATAGTGCATGATCACATGGCAAATATATCTAGACTTGCATTACAAATAAAACCTTTAGGTCGTGGCAGTGGTCGGGTTGGGGAGGGAGGGAGGGAGGGAGGGAAGGGGGGTAGTTGAACTATGTTAGTTCTTAAGGTTTGGACCCTGCGTGGTCATATCGAGGACGGGTACGTTGCCCGTCTGGTCTGTGTTAATATAAATGTAAATGTATAGTTTTGTCTGTGCAAAATTTAATAAAAAGATTGTTTAAAAAAAAAAAAAACAAGGGGACTCCCAGATCCAGCCCCCCCATGTGAATGGGTATCAGGTACATTATACCTCTACACATTCACCAAAAAAGTGTCAAAATGGTAAAAATGACAGTAGACAATTTGGGACAAATTCTTCATTTAAAAAAAAAGCGTTCCACAATGTCCATCCATCTTCGATCACAGCGTCCAAGGACCGAGAAAAAAAAATGGAAAAATTCCACCTTCATGGGAGGTTCCTGCTGACTGCAGGCTTTCGGCATTGACAGCTGTTATATAGCTGAGGGCGGGGCCACCCGTGGGACGTAAATGGGTGACCACGCCCCTTCTGACATTATCTGACGTCTCGTAAAGTCAGATGGGGGTTCAGGGTCACTTGTTTATGTCACCGGGTGGCCCCACCCTCAGCTATATAACAGCTGTCAATGCAGAAAGCCTGCAGAAAGCCTGCAGTCAGCGGGAGCCTCCCATGGAAGCAGAGTGTTTTCCGTTTTTTTTTTCTCAGTCCGTCGGGTGCTATGATCAAAGATGAATGGACATTACGGGATTCTGTTTTACCATTTTGACACTTTTTTGGGTGAATGAGTACCCGATACCCATTCACCTGGGAGGGACGGGATCTGGGGGTGCCCTTGTTAAAGGGGCTTCCAGATTCTGATAAGCCCCCATCCACAGACCCCCACAACCACCGGCCCTGAAGGGCCTGGTATGGATTTTAGGGGAACCCCGTGCATTTTTTTCTAATATTTTGGTGCGGGGTTCCCCTTAATTTCCATACCAGACCCAAAGGGCCTGGTAATGGACTAGGGGGAACCCATGTCATTTTTTTTCAATGATTTTTATCTACATTGATGGGATCCAGCAATACATTACAGCTACAAGCAGATTTAAATTACATTTTTTCCTTTACAAATGTCATTTTGCTGCTCTCATTCAAAAAACTACGTACAGCCGCCATATAAGCAGCCTTACATAGTGTGGGGCGTGGACCTCCTGAGACATGATTGGCCAAAGGCACCCTGCCTTTGGCCAATCATGGCTCTCACAGCAGAGCACGCTGTGATTGGCCAAAGCATGCAGGTCAGGTGCATGCTTTGGTCAATCAGCAGCTGTCAATGCACTGCGATCTAGCAGTGCATTGACAGTCTCGCCGTTCATTATGGCACATTCCGCGGGTGCTCAAATTTCCTGCGAATGCCCCATAATGTTCAGTATTCGGCAAATGGCGAACACCTGAGGTTCGAGTCAAGCTTATGTTCGACTTGAACATTTAGCTCCTCCCTATTCTCACCCACCCACTATATTTTTGAAGGCCCCGGAGCACCAGGACAATGGAATTACCCACAAAATGACCTCATTTTGGAAAGCAAACAGGCCAATGTATAATCTATGAGGCATAATGAGTCTTTTGTACAGTTAATTTTTTTTCCAGAAGTGTTAGGAAAATGTGGGAAAAAAATGAAAACACATTTTTTTTATACATAAAGTTGTCCATTTATAAGATATTTCCAATACATAGCAAATACATAGCAAAAATGACACCCCAAAATGCATTCTGCTACTCCTCCTGCTTATAACGATACCATATGTATAAGACTTTTACACAGCCTGGCCACACAGAGGCCCAACATCCAAGTAGCACCGTCAGGCATTCTAGGAGCATAAATTACATATATAATTTCCTGGCAACCCATCATTTTTGAAGGCCCTTCATATTTCTAAAACATAGCATGTACATATCAATAATTACAATCCAAAATAAATTCTATTGCGGAAAGGGTAAAAAAAAACTATTAACTGTGCTTTTAGTAGTAGTAGTAGTAGTAGTAGTAGTAGTAGTAGTACTAGTAGTAGTGCTTTTAGTAGTGTCCACAGAGGAGAGCACTGGTCCAGGCAGCAGGCAGGAATGTGCTTAGCGACAGCAATAGTCATTATCCAGGCAGCAGGCAGGAATATTGTCTATAGTCAGCACAAGGATATTGTCAGCACAGCCAAAGCATTTGTCCATAAGAATTGTCTAGGCAGAGACAACCAGCACAGCCATAATATTGGTCCTGGTACACTGTAACCTGCAGGCACTCGTTATTGTACCACTCTCCAGCCCTTCATAAACATACTGCCTCTTGCTACAGATAATTATTTCCATAGTCCAGGTAGCAGGCACAGGTGTGGTCAGTTAATGCCACAGGCAGAGGCATAATGGCAGTAAGTCAGCAGCAGGCTGAGGGCCACAATTAGATAAGACCTGTGCACAGGGGCACAGGGGTAGAGGCTTCGCCCACGCAAATCTCTATGAAGCCTCCAGACTCCAGACTCTAGTCCAGAAATTACGAAATCCGGAGAAAAAAAAATGTTGTTTTCTCCATCCGTAAAAACATTTCTGGAACCCCTCACATTTGAGACCTCTGTGTACTACAGTAGCAGGGCAGCAGATCAGTCCAAGCGGTAGGCAAAAGCATAAAACAGGCCAGGGTCAGTTTACGTGCAAGCAGTCCAAGCAGTGGGCAGAAGCGTAGTTGATAGAATAGGCCAGGGCCAGTTCATGTGGAAGCAGTCCAAACGGTAGGCAGAGGCATAGTCACAAAACAGGCCAGGATCAGTTCACGTGGAAGGCAGGCCAGGGTTTTTGTGATGTATAAGTGTTTGAAAAGGAGCAGGCTGGTGTAAAAGTTATCAAGGTATATGTGATATCCTTTGTTCAGCAGTGGGTATGCCAGGTCCCATACAATTTTTCCAGTCGCACCCATGTAGACCAGACACTCAGGGGGCTAGAGCTGGGAATCTCTTCCTTCGTATATGCGGAACGCATAAAAGCTTATAAAATTTCACTCCGTATCTGGCTCTTTTGCTAGGAATATATAGTTTTATTCCTAGCCAGCATAAAAAGGGAACGAGGTGCTCATCTACATATATATGCTGATCGGGTACATAGAGTTCTTCAAATCATTGGGAAAAGAAATTTATGAGTGGGCGAATTTTACATAACTTATCATAATTTGGATGATTTTGGGGAGGGCACTGGGTATTGTCGCTGAAATAAAGGAAGCGCATAATCCTCTTGTATCAGGACCTGGACATTCCGGCAGAATAAATGGGCGTGTGGTGGATGGGGTTGGTGGACCAATAGGCATGTCCTTCATTTTTTTTTGTAAGCCCCATGTTTATGGTGAGGCCCATAAACAATTTAAACTCCTCCAAATTCAGATCTCTCCACTCAAAAAGGATGTAGCAGCCCTGGCTCTTGGGTGTTGTGGCACTCCAGTAGTTGGGGGATTTGAATTTCCTGTGCTGGTACTCGGGCATGATGTGGCAGCACTGGTACTGGGCCTGGGCATTTGTTCCTGAGGCCTATCGCTTGCGGCAGTGCTGGTACTGGGCCTGGGCATTTGTTCTCGGGGCCTACCACTGGTGGCAGTGCTGATACTGGGCCTGGGAATTTGTTCTTGGGGCCTTTCTGGTGACAGTGCTGGTACTGAGACTGGGAATATAATGCTGGTTGCGGGTGGATGCTTGGTTTCCAGAGCACTGTGCCCTTTTAGGAGGGACCCATTCTTCATTTGCTGATCCACTGCTATCAATCAGTTCAAATGCTGAATTTGATTCAGAGTCTGATGAGAACTCCTCACTGGTATATACTCTTTTGGACATGAAGCTGATGGCTGTGTGACGGGTGGCAGGTGACGGTCACTGACAGGCTTTGTAATGGGTGACAGATGGGGGGCAGGTAACGTTCACTGATGGGCTGTGCGATGGGTGGCAGGTGACATTCACTGATAGGTGATGACAATATGACCGATGACTGTCACTGACTGGTGACTGGCGATGGACACTAGTGGGTGAGGAGTAATTGGCAATGGTCACTGATGGGTGATGGGTAATTGGCGATGGTCACTGATGGGTGATGGGTAATTGGTGATGGTCACTGATGGGTGAAGGATAATTGGCGATGGTCACTGAGGGGTGACGGGTAATTGGTGATGGTCACTGATGGGTGATAGGTAATTGGTGATGGTCACTGATGGGTGACAAGTAATTGGCAATGGTTACTGATGGTTGACAGGTAACTGGCGATGGTCACTGATGGGTGGCAGGTAACTGGCGATGGTCACTGATGGATGATGTGTAATTGACGATGAACACTGATGGGTGACTAGTAATTGGCGATGGTCACTGATGGGTGACAGGTGACTGGCGATGGTCACTGATGGGTGAGGGGTGACTGGCCACGGTCACTGATGTGTGCACCGCTGACAGTCACTGATGGCAGTCTCAGATGTGACAGGTGCACTTTATGGGTGCTGATGGATGACAGGTGCACTTTATGGGTGCTGATGGGTGACAGATGCACTTTATGGGTGCTAATGGCCACTGATGTTGTGACTGTTGGGTGACAAGTGCAATGGGGTGGGGTCGATGTGACAGGTTCAGGTGCTTGGTGCAGACACTACAGTGCACAGATCTGTATCTCATGGCTCCTAGCTCTTCTCTCTCCACACTGGAAATGGCATGTAAGGAGGGAAGAGCCGGTAACAGTTAGTTACCGGTCTGTGTTTACATTTAGTGATCGACTGTGAATGGATCACAGCCAATCACGTGGTACACAGCTGCCAGCCAATTGCTGTTTACCAGTGTTGGTGACGAGCAGTGTTCCTGGGAACATGCCGCCACCAATGTGTACGCGCAGCGAGCACGTGATCACGCAAATGCGCTGGGTGAAAGGGGGAAGTACCATCTGTGATTGGCCGTGACTTGATCGCGGTTGATCTTGTTGTAAACAGCCATGCCCAATGGCTGTTCACCCCCATCTGTGACGAGTGGTGTCTCGGTGACACACTGCCACCAACAGTACAGGGCTGCCCTTACACGATCGCGTGCATGCCCTGTTTAACTGAGTGGATGTCACATGACGCCCGCCCAGAAAAAGAGCCGCACCGCCCTGCCATCATATGACGGCGGGGTGGGCGGCAAGCCGCTAAGGTATTAAAAACTATAATAACAGAGTTCACATGGCAGAACAAAAAACAGGATACAATTCTCGTTATTAAAGAAAGATAAAATGCAAGGAGGATTAATGGTACCAGATTTTAAAAAATATTATAATGCAGTTTTACTATCACGAGTAATAGAGTGGGCAAAAAAGATAAATGAAAAAAGATGGGTAAAATTGGAGAACACAATAAGTAATGCACGGTTGGGTAGGATTATATGGATACCACCACAATTCAGAGTGTTAGATGAGAATGCACATGTACTGACACAAAATGCATTTAGATTTTGGGATTTCATACATAAACAAGGAAAAGGGAAATATAACTCACCATTAATCCCACTTAAGGAAACTATTTATTTTACACCGGGAAAAGGGAAATTATTTGGGGATTGGATAAAAGATGTAAATGCACAATTAAAGGATATTAGGAGGAAACACATACACAATATTGGTACAATGTTCAGCGCTAAACCGTCTGATGAAAAAGATTAAATATTACAATTTTAATGAAAAGGCATGCACCTGCATGCTGATACATGAAGGTGCAACCATGTGAATGGTGAGTGGATTGAAAGTTCTGGGGGATGAATCCCTAAAAATTACAGTCTCTAAAAAAGTCTGTAAATGGAGGCTGTAAAGGGAGCGAGGCTGCTTCAAGCGCGGGCTGGGGAACCCGATCACTGTGAACAAAAGGAAAGCAAAACAGCATAGAAATGTATTCAGTATATACAGTATCTTACAAAAGTGACCACACCCCTCACATTTTTGTAAATATTTTATTATATCTTCTCATGTGACAACACTGAAGAAATGACACCTTGCTACAATGTAAAGTAGTGGTTTACCACTTTAAACCAACTGATGGAGCTGTCAGTGAGCTTTGAGGATTAGATAGCTCTGGGTCTTAGTCAACCTAAGCAGCTGGGGCCCCCTTGTTTTTCCAGATGAAGGGGTCAGAAGAAGTGTAGACTTAGTAAATATTAAAGCAGTTTTATAAACACAAGATCAATAAAAAAAATACTTATTAATATGGTTAAATACTACAGTATTAATGCAGTAACCATGAATGATGCAAGATATGCTTATAAAATGTTGTTTAAAGTAAATTACAACTTTCGCTGGCTTGTATTGATGCTGAGTGAATATTTTATTAAAAACTCTACATTCACCCAAAATAAGCTTAACATCTACCAAAATTTAAAACCGCTTCAAAAAATAGTAAAAGGCAAAAAAGTACCACAATTTGTGTAGGATTCTTCTGATATCATGTTCAAGTGTACCAACCTTAATTTCCAGTGTAGGAACTCATGCTTGGCAAAGGGGATCCTTGATGAAGTACTGGATGACAAAATGTGTTGGGCAGAGGGAGCAAAGTCACTATGAATAATCACAGATGCTTGTGAATCTGTATATATATATATATATATATATATATATATACACACACAGTGGGGACGGAAAGTATTCAGACCCCCTTACATTTTTCACTCTTTGTTATATTGCAGCCATTTGCTAAAAGTTCATTTTTTTTCCTCATTAATGTACACACAGCACCCCATATTGACAGAAAAACACAGATTTGTTGACATTTTTGAAGATTTATTAAAAAAGAAAAACTGAAATATCACATAATCCTAAGTATTCAGACCCTTTGCTCAGTATTTAGTAGAAGCACCCTTTTGATCTAATACAGCCATGAGTCTTTTTGGGAAAGATGCAACAAGTTTTTCACACCTGGATTTAGGGAATCCTCTGCCATTCCTCGTTGCAGAGCCTCTCCAGTTCTGTCAGGTTGGGTGGTAAATGTTGGTGGATAGCCATTTTTAGGTCTCTCCAGAGATGCTCAATTGGATTTAAGTCAGGGCTCTGGCTGGGCCATTCAAGAACAGTCACAGAGTTGTTGTGAAGCCACTCCTTCATTATTTTAGCTGTGTGCTTAGAGTCATTGTCTTGGTTGAAGGTAAACCTTCGGCCCAGTCTGAGGTCCTGAGCACTCTGGAGAAGGTTTTCATCCAGGATATCCCTGTACTTGGCGGTATTCATCTTTCCCTCGATTGCAACCAGTCGTCCTGTCCCTGCAGCTGAAAAACACCCCCACAGCATGATGCTGCCACCACCATGCTTCTCTGTTGGGACTGTATTGGACAGGTGATGAGCAGTGCCTGGTTTTCTCCACACATACTGCTTAGAATTAAGGCCAAAAAGTTCTATCTTGGTCTCATCAGACCAGAGAATCATGTTTCTCACCATCTTGGAGTCCTTCAAGTGTTTTCTAGCAAACTCCATGCGGGCTTTCATGTGTCTTGCACTGAGGAGAGGCTTCCATCGGGCCACTCTGCCATAAAGCCCCGACTGGTGGAGGGCTGCAGTGATGGTTGACTTTCTACAACTTTCTTCCATCTCCCGACTGCATCTCTGGAGCTCAGCCACAGTGATCTTTGGGTTCTTCTTTACCTCTCTCACCAAGGCTCTTCTCCCCCGATAGCTCAGTTTGGCCGGACGGCCAGCTCTAGGAAGGGTTCTGGTCGTCCCAAACTTCTTCCATTTAAGGATTATGGAGGCCACTGTGCTCTTAGGAACCTTAAGTGCAGCAGAAATTTTTTTGTAACCTTGGCCAGATCTGTGCCTTGTCACAATTCTGTCTCTGAGCTCTTCAGGCAGTTCCTTTGACCTCATGATTCTCATTTGCTCTGACATGCACTGTGAGCTGTAAGGTCTTATATAGACAGGTGTGTGGCTTTCCTAATCAAGTCTAATCAGTATAATCAAACACAGCTGGACTCCAATGAAGGTGTAGAACCATCTCAAGGATGATCAGAAGAAATGGACAGCACCTGAGTTAAATATATGTGTGTCACAGCAAAGGGTCTGAATACTTAGAACCATGTGATATTCCAGTTTTTCTTTTTTAATAAATCTGCAAAAATGTCAACAATTCTGTGTTTTTCTGTCAATATGGGGTGCTGTGTGTACATTAATGAGGAAAAAAATTAACTTAAATGATTTTAGCAAATGGCTGCAATATAACAAAGAGTGAAAAATTTAAGGGGGTCTGAACACTTTCCGTCCCCACTGTATATATATATATATATATATATATATATATATATATATATATATATATATCCCACACTAGGCAACATGAATAATAATAATGCAACAAACATTGGAGGCAAGACTACATGTTTTATTACTTTTGAACCTATTCATTTTTGCAATAACTGGTTAAAGCTAAGTCAAAAAAGCATTTCGTTTCAGAACATTGGAAGTTACCTCATATTTTAAAACAATAAAGAGCGTTGACAATTTTAGAATAATGAGGCTGATTTACTAAAATCTTCACTCAATAAATTAGTGAAGAATACATTCAATTATCCAATCATATGACAGACAGATTCCTGTTTGTTATTTAACCTGCACATGATTGAGCATTTTTGAGTGAATACAGCCACAATGTATTGAGTGAAGATTCTCAGCTCAGCAAATCAACATTGCTTTGTCAGAATTGTCAGATATTATAGTGGGATTCTTATGAAACTGACCTGGTTTTCAAAAATGAAACGTTAGAGAAACATCTTTACAACGATTATAAGCATGCTTGCATTGTGGGATTGCATGAGTGTGCAATCACACTTTAGAAGATTAGTAAATTCATTTCTTACACGGTCAGACTTTTCAGCTACAAATGTCCGACGGACGCCGACGGACCAAGTCCAGAGGACAAGTCAGCTGATCATGTGTGGGTTTCCCTGGACTTTCAGCTGACTTTTCCAGCCGCAAATCTGATGGACTTTAGATTTGGGACATGCTTCAAATCTTTACATCCTAACTCCACCGGACCCAGAAATCCGGTCGTCTGTATGCTAGTTTGGCGGACAAAAAAACAACGCATGCTCAGAAGCAAAAACTAAACGAAAGCACTTGGTCTAGTAAAACTAGTGTTCATATTGTAGGTAGCACATTCCTCACGCTGCAAATTCTGTGATGGTTGAATGCAGCGCATTTAATGTCTTCTTTAATAATGCTATAAGAACGAAGATGTTTTGCTGTTCCTATTCACACAGAGTTCTCCCAAACTGATTTCTGGATTCTTTTTCTCTTTGATCTCATGAATGATATAGTATTTTTTTTAAAAGCCATATCTTCATACTAATACTAATGTTTACACTTTTTTTGGGGGGGAGTCATCTTTTATTTTAGATTTCATCAAGATATTTTTTTTTATGATTATTGTCGAAATTATTTTATCTTTATCTACATTTTTTATTTTTTTGGGTTTGTAAAGTTACCACAAAGAACCATTTTATTTTTTAATTTTTGTAGTTCTTAAATTGAACACAAATACATTTTTCTTTTTTTTTTTTTTTTTTTTTTAATTTTGTTTGGTTTAAGTTACTACAAAGAACCATTTTTTGTTTATTTGGATTTTTTCTTTGTATATAAAGTTAACACAAAGAACCTTTTTTGGTTATGTTTTTTTTTTTACCACTAGAACATTATATTTTTTTTTGGTGTTTTTGCAACCTCAAGGAGGTTGTTGTCCCTTGTTAATTTGACTTTGTCTCTAAATCAATGATGTTAATTAAAACACATAACGTCTTTTCATAAACTAAAATATCCATTTGTTTATGGTAAAAAGAAAATAAAGAGGAATTCAATACTGGCAAAAGTCTGTGGACAAGAAAATTGGGATCTTGAGGAGTCCATATAAGAGGGGGCACAATCTGGTCCAGGAATCCCAGAGATCAACAGCAGCAGCAGATGACATAGATGTCCCCAGACTGTGGTACTACACCAGCCTGCGTCTTCTGTCAGACCAGACTGAACCCAGGTCATCACTTTCTTCTCTTCCCTGCAGCCTTCCCTCCACGCTGCCCTGCACCCTTCCCTGCAGCCTTCCCTGCAGCCTTCCTTGGAGATTGTTGCTCTGGTGGTTGAGTTGTGGCAGGAGGAGAAGGAGGAGGAGGAGGAGGGCTGCCTCATTTATTTGTGTGTTGGCAGTTAGCTCGCCGTTCAGCCCCTTGTGTATCATTTCAGCAAACAGTTTTTCACAAATGAGGCGTTGGCCCCACTTCATTTAAAGCAGCCTGGTGGATAAATAGCACCCATAGGCCTCTTCAGCTTTGGGGGGCTATTCAAAAAATTGGTGGCCTCACTCATGATGCGCAGGGATGCCTCCTGTGTCACCGTCCCCTTCCTGGCCCTTTTTGTAGGAAGGCGGAGGGGAGCCACTTGGCATTGGGTCAGGCTCCTACTGGGCCTAGCCGCCTCCTGCCTGACACTGGATCCGGCCTCCTCCAGGATGACACAGGGTCCTGCCTCCTCCTGGTTGACACAGGGTCCGTCCTCCTCCTGGATGACACTGGGTCCGGCCTCCTCCTGGCTGTTCCCGGGCCCGGCCTCCTCCTGCCTGCCACTTTCCCCACTTTCCTCCTGGCTGACCTCATCCTGTGTATAAAAAAGGGACATAGTTTTAGTTGTTTGGTTTTGGTTCATCAATGACACACAATTTGCTTCTCATGACTTGCAAATTCAATGTTAATACATCTATTAATAAAAGAGTCTAGAAATCAGACCCCATAATTTTTTAAAGCAGGTGACAAACATATTTGGCCACTACTGTCAATTGATATGTATACATCATTTTTAGGATAAAATTCTTTTAATCAATTATAACATCTAGTTAACATCATTAATATTAGGACAGTAAATATTTTTTTAATTAATTTACCTGACTCCAGATGATCACATCCGGTTCTTCCAGGATGGAAGACCCAGCTTGGTCCTCATCGGCCTCTGCTGGGGTGGAGGGAAGGGTCCATGGAAGAGTGCATGGAAGAGTGGAGGGAAGGGTTGAAAGTGATGCCCTGGCTTCAGTATGGTCATCAAGAAAACATAGTTTATTGTAGTACCACAGCCTGGGTACATATACATCATCTGCTGATGCTCCTGATCTCATGGAATTCTGGATCTTGTTATGCCCCCTCTTATACATGTTCCTCAAGATCCCAATTTTCGATAACAACATCTCCATCATTGCTTCTGGGATGTATGTCTGGACAAATGTCAGAAGTCTCTCCAGCGTTGACTTCCTTACATGCTTAAGATAATATTGAGGGTGTTTGACCTCCCACAGATTCCTAATCTCTCTGTACTGATCAATAAAAGCCGACAGAAATTCAGGCTCCTTAAATTTAGCATTCATAATTTCTGTAAAAGATAGACACAAGAAAAAAAACACTTATGTTTCTGCTAAACCCTCATCATCTTATCCCAACATAGGCCTCATCAATCTGTCAAGCCATATAGGCTGCTTGCTACAAAGTTTTTACCAAATTTCAAAATTTAAAATTACATTCGTTTTATAGCGTCCCGGTCCACTATCATCTACACACAGAACGTACGTACGACACAATACGTAATAACCTTTTATACACTGCGCATGTGTGAAACTCCGCCTGTGTCGCCCGCCCCTGACGTTCTATTTTAACTCATATTCTCCGCCCCTTGTCTCTACGCACAGAACATACGTAT